>NW_016107766.1:1496912-1569908 GCF_001604975.1 Cebus imitator | reverse complement strand
AACTTATGTAAAGTGTCGCTTTATATTTGATGATATTGCATAGGACTTTGGGGACTGCATGATTCCTGGGTGTTCCTGATTGAGGATTTTGTGGGAAGTAGTCAAAAGAAGAGGAAGAAAGAACATATTTTCTGTGGAGGAGACTTTCATTAGAAATCCCCTCCCTACCAGTCTTATGCATGGTCAGTACCAGAAGGATAATCTAATACCAGGCAGTCTAAAAAGGTAATTTATTTCATTGTTTCTGAACCAAGTGGAGAATACACAGAGCAATTTCTGGTACTCATTAAATGCCAAATAATAACAACAACATGCTGTTAAATTGCAGAGCAAGGGTACCACAAAATCTGTAATACATAATTTTAGCAAAAAAATTTCTTTTGAGAATATGTTTGGCTAATTTAAAGCATAATTTCATTAGCATAACTATCTTTCCACACACAGAAGAGTAGAATTCCTAAAACGTCACCAGCACTTGGGTTGATAGGATTTCGCCATCACACTGGGTCCTCTCTACTGCTGGTTCTTATCTCTCTGGCTAAGAAGCAGAGGCCCCTTTCTCCCAATTTGTTTGATCTCTTCCTGCAGCTCCCCCTGAAGAACAACATCAAAGGCATTTAGGGCTGGAAGCTGGTGGCCAGCCATATGGAATTACAGCCCAGGCTCTTGCCAGATTATAGAGCATAACATATGAACCACAGGACAGTGCCATGGCATTGAGGGAAAGCTGGTAAAGCCTCCAGTTTTGAATGGAAAATATGACTGTTTGTGTATTTATACACAGGCTCCTCATAAACAACCTGAAGGTTTCACCAACATCCTGAGGAAACAAGGGATGGGCTGAGTTAAAAATAGTTCTAGAACGCCTCTCTTCTAACTAAATTACCCATGCTGTCCTATCTCCTGAGGGTGTTGACTTAAATGTGTTTCTTCGCATATTTCAGAATTAGAAAAGAATGCATACCAACAAATAACCTAAAACATGGAAAATGGCTCATATAGCAGAGAGCCTTATCTGGCACATTGTTATTGTCACAACATCCAGCCACACTTTATTCATCCTGAATCTGGGTATTTAGCAGTCGAATCAATCCAGGTCTCTACTTCCTAATCTCTCATCTACTTTTCAACCTCTTGCAGTTTAGTTTCTGTCTCTCCTATTCCATGGGACCTGTTTAAACTTTGCACCTCCAGAGTGATACATTTTATCTGTACATCTTGGAATAACATGATAGAGCCAGTTGCCTCGGCTTGACCTCAACGTTGCCCTTTGCAACTTTGCCCTTCCTCTCTCTAGTGTATCAACATCCAAATAGTTTCCAAGTCCAGATCATGCTGCCTTCTGAATAACTTCTTCCTCCCATCCACTTCGTACTCACTGCTTACTACTTGCTTTAGTTTGGCTCTTAGTCTCTTTGCCAGAACTAGCAAAGGTCTCCCAACTGCTTTTCCTGCTTCTAATCCTGTCCTCCCCTTTATTCCATCTGTTACAACCGCTACAAGATTACACGGTGCAAACCAGTTCATGTCATTGCTTGCTTGAAAACCTCCAATCCCTGTTACAAATCGAATCAAGTCCAAAGGTCCTTCGTAACCTGGTCCCAACTGTCTTTACATCAGTTTCATAGCCCTTATCATGTCTTCCACCTCCGCTGCCCTGCCCCTGTACTCCAGCCACCGATTTCCTGTGGTTCCCAAGCACGCCATGCTTTTTCATGTTTCCATGCTTTTGTCAGGGTTATTTCTTCTGTTTTCAGTGCTGCCTCCCACTTTGTCAGGAAAATTCAACCTATACCTCAAGACCCAGCTCAAATGTCACCTGGTCTGGAAAGGCATCCCTTTCATCTCCCCTAGAGAAGTTAGTGACCCTCTTCTGCGCAGCTACATCTTACATGTTTCTTTGTATTAGTACTTACTTCCCTGCCAATGTTCATATGTATTTGTCTCCCCATCATTCTTAGGATTATTTAAGGGCAGCGACTGCCCTGTTTATCTTTGTATTTCCAGTGACTAACAAGGTTTAGGTACAGGGGAGATTTCTATATGTGTATTGAATGAATGAGTGGATGTATAACTCATCACAAGGAATCGATTCAATAAAACCTTAACAAATTTAAAACTTTTATTTAAGGTTCATGTTTTCATAGTGAAAATTACTTTCTCTTCCTGTTTCACCCAAGGAAACAAAGATAATCTACAAATTGACTAGCCATTTAACAACAGAGAGAATTAAATCACGGTTTCAATTTCTGAACCTTCTTTCTTCAGGCAAAAAAAGATGGTTACAAATTTCCCAGGGTGATAAACAGAGTACATTAACCTTTGTATCAATGGAAGACAGCAGATCTGAGGGAGGGATAGGTATAGAAGTACAATGGCCCACTGTCAATTTAGTGAGTTTCTTTCAGGATATCTGGGAGGCATATGATGACTCTAGGGATCAATTTGGTTTTTCGTGGGTATTTTTTGAGACAGAGTCTCACTCTGCCATCCAGGCTGGAGTGCAGTGGCGTGGTCTCGGCTCACTGCAACCTCCGCCTCCTGGGTTCAAGCGATTTTCCCACCTCAGCCTCCTGCGTAGCTGCGACTATAGGCTCATGCCACCAAATCCAGCTAATTTTTGTATTTTTAGTAGAGACGGGGTTTCGCTATGTTGGCCAGGCTGGTCTCAAACTCCTGACCTAGTGATCTGCCTGCCTCGGCCTTCCAAAGTGCTGGGACTACAGGCATGAGCCACCGTGCCCAGCAATTTGTTTTTAATATAAAAATAATGCAGTTTATATATCACCAATTAAATACTTACTCACCTTCTTCTATTTCCTATTAAAATGGATTTTCAGATGTTTGACAAAGGCAGTCTGCTCTTCCTTCTCTGCCGTGACTATTATTTCCCCAAATACATAAAGAATGTTTCCTAAATTACACAGCTTGTAACACTTTTCTCCCTCCTCTTTTCCAAGCCCTTGCTGACCATTCAGGAGGAACTGAAACATCACTCTCTTTGAGAAGTTTCCCCTGACCCTCGCAGACTAGATTAACAGAGCTAGCTTCATGTACCCTTAGCACCCTGGACTTTATAATTACTACTGGTCTAGGTCAAATGAAGGCTGAGATCACTTTTCACTTGCTCATCGTCATATTCCATCCTATGTACATAGTAAGTGTTCAATAAATATTTATTTAATGAGAAATGACTTAATGGTTAAACTGATAAAAACATGCCTGTGGAGGAAATAAACAACATTGTCTCAGATTGCATTCTCCCCAAACAGACACTGAGATAAGGATTCGGGTGTTAGGAGTTAATTTGGGAGATGATCCCAAGAAAACAGGGAAAGGAGGAAAACCAATGATAGGTGCATTTATGGGCGGACTGTCCTGATGGGAAAGTAGGGCTTAATCCACCAGGACCATCCACAAGACTGTTACAGAGCACATTTCAGCATTGCTCCCGAGGGGCAAGGAAGCAGGGTATTTATTCAACAACTCCTGCTTTCCATTGCTGGAGGGTTGCTCTCAGAGGTGGAAATACTCTACCTCCCAGCACTTACAACTTACCCTGTGTGCCCTCACATTCAGAGAAAGCCTCTGGGCAGAGAGAGACGCAGACTCTGGAGGCAAGATGCTTTTGGAATGTATAGGTAGGTCCACCAAAGTTGCAATGATCTGTGGGGTGGATTGGGAAGACGTGGGCAGAGTATCAGCGGTGTCTTCTATGGTCAGCGCTGTTGATGTTCTTCTAAATTTCTAAACTAAAAACATGTATGTTAGAAAATTACCAAGCACACTTGTGTAGTGTGGTTATCTTATGTGGTTATCTAAGTAACAGGATCTACCTCTAAATGATAATACTATAACATCTTATAGAGTCACAGTAAACCACACACGATTCACCTGCTCTAGGAACACATAACATCCAATCTTTAGACAGATACTTACATCACATTCATCATTCATCAACCAATCATCCTTTTTTTGTAGACGGAGTCTTGCTCTGTCACCCAGGCTGGAGTGCAGTGGCGAAATCTTGGCTCACTGAAACCTCTCCCTCCCAGGTTCAAGCGATTCTTCTGCCTCAGTCTCCCAGGTAACTGGGATTACAGGCACCTGCCACCATGCTCAGCTAATTTTTGTATTTTTAGTAGAAACAGGGTTTCACCATGTTGGCCAGGTTAGTCTTGATCTCTTGGCCTCAAGATCCTCCTGCCTCAGCCTCCCAAAGTGCTGGGATTACAGGTGTGAGCCAGCGTGCCCAGGCCCCAATCATTCTTTTAATATTATTTACTTGTTTGATGATCTCTGATCCATGTCTGTATCTATAATGTCAATGTATAGTTTTGATAATATTCCATTTTTTAATATACAAACATTTGTACTATACAATGTTTTCTCTGTGGATCAGTTGCTAAATCAAGGATGTCTTGACAAAAAGCTGGCATTAACTCTCCTGGGCAACATATTGGTGTTTGGTCTTTACATTTTAATTTTTAAGTGCCCTATGGTCAGAGGAGTTTGGAAAATCCTATTTTAAAGTCAAGCTCTACTGAACATGCTGTAATGGTTTCCCACTTTCCACTGAATTAATAACATCTTACGAAGCCATTCAAGACACTTCACAAATTAGCTCCAACACTTTCCCCTTTGCTTCCAATCAAACTGAAGCACGTGTCACTGCCCCCACACTGCCTGCTTACCCACCAGCACCCATCACCTTCTGTGGGCTCCCTTCTGCCCTGACCTCTCTTCACCCCCATCTCCAATCTCTGCCTGCTAAGTCATGCCAGCTTTTAAGGTGCATCTTAAATCCCATAAGTTTCCATTTCTCATCACATTTACAAAGTAATGTCTCCATCTCGTCTGCATTTAAATCTCTAGTCTCTGTGTGTACTTCTCTTGAAGCTTTTTCTGCAGACTGCTTTCTAGTCCAGTATTCAGAATGTGTCATTCTTTCCTCTAGCTGAATGCCTTTCTATGACAGTTTTAAGTTCCCTCAAGGACAGGATCCATACTTTCTCATTTTTGTATTCTGTCCTAACTTTAGCAGAGTGCCTGGCATATAATGCTCAAAATCTTAAATATTTGTTGAGTTGAATTTTTAAAGTTGATTGTAAAATTCACATACAGTGTAGTTCACTTTTTTGAAATATACAGTTCTGTGAATTTTGACAAATGTATACAGCCACATAACCATCACCGTAATTGGGATACGGAATAACTCTATCCCTCCTCCTACCTCCAAATTCTCTCATGTTGTTTGTCATCAAATCATCTCCTGTCTCTGGGCCCCTGACAGCTACTGATCTATTCTCCATCCCTATAGTTTTGCCTTTTCTTGAATGTCATACAACTAGAATTATACAGTATGTAACCTCTGAGTCTGGGTTCTTTGCTCAGTGTAGTATATTTGCAATTTATTCATTATTTTGCATGTGTCAATAGTTTGTTCTTTCGTATTGTTGAGTAGTATTTTGTGGAATGGATGTACCACCATTTGTTTATCTGTTCAACCACTTAAGGATGTAAGCCTTCATTTCTCTAAGCTTAGTGCCTGAAAGTAGGTTTTCTGGGTCATATTGTTAATGTATGATTAAATTTATAAGAACTCCCAAAACGGTTTTCCAAAGTGAATGTACCATTTTGCATTCCCACTGGTAATATTTCAGAATTCCAGATGTTCTTTATCCTCATCAGCACTTGTTATTGATGCATAAGAATTCTTTTAGCCATTTAATAAGTACTAGTATCTTATGTGCTTATAATTTTCATTTTCTTAGTGACCAATTATGTTGAACACCTCTTTGCATGCTTATTTGCCATCTGTATATCTTATTTCATAACATTCAAATCTTCTGGTCACTTTTACATTGAGGTGTTGTTTTGTTTTTGTTGAAATATTATGTGTGTGTGTGTGTGTGTGTGTGTGTGTGTGTGTGTGTATGTATATATATGTAGATATATATAGGATCTCCAAACGTTTTCTCCAATTCTGTAGCTTACTTTTTCTACTTTTGAATACCAACTTTCCTAAAGCAAAAGTTTTTAAAAAGTTTTGATGAAGTCTAATGTATTATTATTATGACTCATGCTTTTAATATCATATCTAAAAATTCTGCCTAATGCAAGATGATGAAGGTTTTCTTCTGAAAGTTTTACAGTTTTGTATCAAGAATCTCACATTTAATTCTATGATGCATTCTTATACATTTTGAATTAATATTTGTATAAGGTTAGAGGTGGATTGAATGAAATTGAACATCTTTGAGAGACATTTTTTCTTTATATTGGAAGGCCCTCTTTCCAATTCAACCATTGTAAGTCTTAGGATGTTCCACTTTCTTATATCAGGGTTATAACTCTAATGAGAATCCCCTTTAAGACTGAGCAAATTTGAACTGAAGAAAGGCTTAATTTTAATTAAATAGGTTGGCTGCAATGACTGTTAACAAATAATAATCATATTAGATGCTGAAAATATCTAGTCCTTGCTTTGATACATAAGTATCGGGTGGCAACATCAACACAAAGTATGCATGTTTGTCTATGTGTTCATTAATTCATTTATATGCACACACATATCTATATACTTAAACATTTATGAGCAATTGCTTCTCTCTGGACCTTTAAGCCATAATTTTACTTATTTAGAAATTCTAGCTACCCTTTTCCTAGAGGCAGAAGATTTTGGTTAGTGGATTTAGGATTTGTCACAAATTGTCACATTATCCAGTTTATAAAATGTCCTTGATTTGGGTAGACCAAAGAGGGATTTTCCATTACATCACTTAGAAATGGATAGGTCTTCCCATAAACATACTTTGACATTTTATCCCAACTTTTATATTTTGTACGTTTTATTTCCATTTTTAATGGCACTTTTGCTGGCAACCAGCACATCCCTTTTGATGCTGCTGGCAATGTCAAGACGCTTGAGTGCATTTGTTTGCCCTGAATCAGCCAAAACTGCAGTATGGCTTTTCTGCCAAGCTCACTGTGTTTGAGGCCTGAGGCATCTCCATCACCATTGCGCTCAGTAAAGCCTTCACACACAGTTGGATGCATTTTTTAATTTCTTGGATTTATGATTGATGACTTTCTCACTATTGTTGATTCATTAGTGTTTATGGGTTCACTTACAATATGGTTCTGTCAGTCTTTAGCCTAAAATATTATCCTTGAATTAAAAAAAAAATGCAATGATCTAGGCTAGGCTTTACAAAAAAGTACAGAGCATGTATTCCAGAAGGCTGAGTTATTCATTCCAACTCTTTACTCTCCTGCAACTGGATTATACATCTATACCCTTTGCTTCGTAGCATTGCATTGTCCCCTCCACAAGACAATGAGATAGTGAGAGGTATGTTATTCCCCCTAAACTCCTCTTTATTGAATATGGACTTGGCTAATGAAATGTAATAGAAGTAACATGAACAGAGGCTTTATGTATGCTTACATGGTTTAGTTGTCCTTTTGTGCTCCTGTGATTACCATGAAAAAAGCATGACCCAGTTAGCCTCTATCCCCTCAGCTTAGATCCAGAATGAAACACATGGGGGCAAACTCAAATCTGATCTTCAGCCTGGACCTAAACCAGCCAGCCCTCATCCTGAAGCAGTGCTGCCCTAGCCAAAGACCAGTGAGTGGGAAAAAAAAAAATGCTGTTGTTTATGAGCCGTTGAGTTTTGTTACATGACATTGCTAGTTATAACAATAGCTGACTAATGCAGGTATCCATGTCCCAATCTCCCAATCATGTTTCCCATGGACAGTAATGTCCATGTGAAACCCAGCACCAATTGTTATTTTGTAGGATAAACAAACAAGTACATACTTGCAGAAAAATTCTTCTCATGAATTTTTCTCCAGCCAGGTTCATTCTTCAAGAATCTACTCTGAGCAGATTCTCTCAATATGCTTTTAGTGGGATCAATCTATCCAGAATTACAGATTGTCAATGCTGTCACATCTTAGTTGTCCTCATAAGTCTAGATTCCAGGACCTGTGGCCTCTGTCAATTTGCTGCATTATAATTTATACATGGAGTGATGGCACAGGCTGTGAGCTATAGGAGCCAAATTTCTTGGCGGTAGGAAGAACCATTAAAATCCAGTCTTTCCCTAATAATATTAACAAACCCTGATTATTAGCTGTTGAAAAAAATGCCCATTGTAATGCTCAGAGAGTGTATCAGCATGGAATAACAGTCTATCCGTGTTTCACCTTTATTCCTAAATTAATACACTTAGTGGCATCCCTTACTCCATGACTATAGGTGCATTTTGTAATTAGAGTTTGAGGGTTGGCCAGACCTCACAAGTGTAATTCCTTACACCCAGATCTTTAGCTAGATAGATTAATTGGAATCATTTAGCACACTGTAATCAGTGTGCCATTTCCACATCGAATGACATAGATTGATAGTCCCTTTACAAGGCATGTCTCAGAATTGAACGTCATTGTCTTACCAGCAGAAACTTTCTAGGTGAACTTCTGCTCCAGATTTGTGCCTTTACAAATCTGGTCAAATAGTTTTCCCACTTTCAATGCATCATGCAAAGTCTCAGAATTTTAAAAATAATTACCAAGTACATAAAATCTTACTTAAGTTATAAAATATGTATTGGCACACTTAATTTTTCTCAAAGCCTACCTCCCCTTCTCCACCTTGACTTTTTCTACTTCTCATACCACGATTTCCTTCCTCCTTGAATCAGATTGTTTATCCTCTGGCTGCCCAAATACAGGCTGATTGGGAAAGGCTTGATTGTATGAGACATAATTAGCCTACAAGAACAAATTCTAAAGGGAGACATTATAGATTCCTTTTAATGTTTAGTGGTCTGTTATATAGAAGACAGAGTACATTTGTCCTATCTTGCCATTGAAAGAACAGAGCTGGACAAATACGAGCCAGTTTTAGATAGAAAGTTTGGGCCCAATTAAAAAGCTTTAAACCTCTGAGAATGTCCAATACAAGAGCAAAAAGCAGTGATCTCCTTCTAGGTGGATGTGTTCGAGTTTCTCGGGCGTAATAAAGAGGGAATTCTTACGTCTCTGAGTATCGTACAGTCTATTTGATTCTTTATAGTTTATGAACACAAGCATTTGTGCTATGTAGCTGGGACTATATGGACCATCAAGTTCCATAACATTTTTATTATTCTAGGATGAAATGGAAAAGACAAGCAGAATTTACAGTCTTGAATCCAGTATGTCCTTTCTAAATAGTTTGGCTTCTGTGGAATCTGAATTAAAATATGTATGATGGAAAACATTCCATTTCTTTGCATTGTGCTGATTAGTTTTTCATTACATCTACAGCTGATCCCCACTGCCTAGAGACATAAATGCAGTTGACCCTAGATTAACATGGGTCACAAAGATTTTGTTTCTGTCACCACTACCTATGAGATGGCAAGACCAACCCTTCCTCCTCTTCCTCCTTAGCTTTCTTGACATGAAGATGAGGATGAAGACCTTTATGATGATGCACTTCCACTTAACAAATGTAAATATATTTTCTCTTCCTTATGATTTTCTTGAGAACATTTACTTTTCTCTAGCTTACTCTATTGTAAGGACACAGTATGTAATACACGTAACATACAAAATATATGTTAATCTACTATTTATGATTTAGGTAAGGTTTCTGGTAAACAGTAGGCTATTAGTAGTTAAATTCTGAGGGAGTCAACAATAATATGCAGAGTTTTGACTGCAAGGGTGGTCAGTTACCCCAGCCTCCATGCTGTTCAAGGGTCAGCTGTACATGTGTATCTTTATGGCTGAGAAAATGTTAATTTACCGTCTGCCATAACAGTTCTAAAAGCAGTTCTTGTCACTTTCTTGTCTTTCCTAACCACAACTTTGGGTTAAGTTTCCTTTAATCTTGTTACATTACTATATAGAGAGTACTATGAGTAACACTTTCTACATAGGCTTTTTAAATCAAGAATGGAATTCAAAATGTACAAAACTGGTATTATATATAGTGAGGATTCTCCCTTTAAAAAAATCAAGCCAGATTCAAAAAAAAAAAAAAATTAAAACTTTAGTTTGACCATATAAATGGTTTGAGATTTAGAATTATTTTCCTCTGCCTAGAAACAACTTTCAGAATGTCTTTCACTGTGATCTCTTAGTGGTGAACTATCTTGGTGTTTGACAGAAAATGTCATTGTTAAAGAATATTGTTCCTGATGAAGAATTCTTAGCAGTTACTATTATTATTATTTTCAGCATACTGAAGACATTGATCCACTGGCTTCTAGCTTCCATTGCTGCTGTTGAGAAGTCAGCTGTCAGTCTAATTGTGGCTCATTTGAAGGTAGTCTTTATTTTTTATCTGGCTACTTTTGGGATTTGCTCTTTGTCTTTGACATTTTGTAGTTTCTCTCCAATGCACCTAGGTGAGAATTTCCTTTATCTACCTGGTTTATATTAGGTGTAGTGAACCCCAAGTTTCTCTTCAAAGAATCAGTACGTCAGTATGTTCAGCTCTCTTATTCCTTAATTCTCTATTTTAAAGTTTAACTTCCCTGTAATTTCAGTAAACAATGTTTTCCACCAGTTCTAATCAGTAGTTCACATCTGTTCCCCCAGTCCCCAACTCCGTCCTGACTCATCCCAGTCACCTGCTTCAGTCACCTGCTCCAGTCACCTGCTCTGGTCACCTTCTTTGTCCTAGGTCACCCCTGGCTACCTGCTCTGACCTGCCTGCAACTATCCTTCCTGCCAAACCACCCACGCTGCCACTCCAGCTCGGACTCCTGCTCTCTTTAAAATAGCCAGTCAGGATTAGTATAGCTTATATGGTCTAACCCTAGCCAATAGGGAAACGACACAGCAGTAGGGGCACCTCCCATCAGGCATAAGTACCCCTTTTCCTCCCTTGTCCAAACGTGTGGCCACCATTGCTCCATCTGTGAGCCATACCCGTCTATAGAAGTAAACTGCCTTGCTGAGAGGATTTATCTTCTAGTACTATTTCTTTTGCAGCACCGAAATTTTACTTATAACTTTTGGAATTCATTATGCTCCTTGAATTAGAGCATAAATTTTGGATTGATGTTGTGAACCCCAAATATCTGAGACAGGTCTCAATTTAGAAAGTTTATTTTGCCAAAGTTAAGCATGTGCCCATGACACAGCCTCAGGAAGTCCTGACGACCTGTGCCCAAGGTGGTTGGGGTATAGTTTGCTTTTATACATTTTAGGAAGGCATGAGACATCAATCACTATGTGTAAGATGTACATTGGTTCAGTCCAGTAAGGTGGGACAACTTGAAGTGGGGGCTTCCAGGTTAGAAGTAGATAGGAGACAAAAGACTTTCGAGTCCTTGATCAGCCTTCCACTGAACACAGGATTTAGTATGGCTCAGTGAATCTGTATTTTTACATAAACAATAGGACAGAGGAAGCAATCAGATATGCATTTGTCTCAGGTGTGCCTCAGAGGAATGACTTTGAATAGAATGGAGGCAGGTGTGCCCTAAGCAGCTCCTGGCTTGACTTTTCCCTTTAACTTAGTGATTCCCTAATCTTTGCTTCTATATATTCTGAGTTGGTTATTTATTTCTCCATGCTTCATTTTTAATATTTTTGGACCATATTCCAATTCTCCAGTTTTCTCTTTAGATACTACTAACTCTATGTGTTGAGGTCACGATTTTATTATATTTTTTAATTCTAGATTTTTTATTTAATTTATTTGCAAGTATTGCAGGTCACTTTTTATGGTTTCCAGTTCCATGCTATAATTTCCAGCTTGTCCTTTTAGCTCATTGAATATAGTAAGCATAGTCTTTTTTTCTAGCCTGTCTCTAATGATTCTAATATCTGGAGTCCTGTATCCTATTCTTTTTGCTTTACATTATATTATATACACAAAGTTACTTAATGTCCTTAATGATAATTTTGATATCTGTACAACATTCTGTTAATCAAAGAAATGATAGTTTCCTCATTTTTAAAATGAGGATATGTCTACCTCTTGAGGAAATGGCCTGGCTACAGTGATAGTCTTCTTGTAGAGTGAACCCTAAGTAATTGTTTCTGTTTTCCTGTATCTTTACAATAAATTATGATTTTAAAAATAATGTTTGTATATAGGTGGGTCTTGAAGAAAATGGAAAATTAAATAGATTAATAGGGTATGGGGATTGTGTTTAAACTTTCTATTTTTATATTGGAATATGCTTGGGCAATAAGTTCAAATCATAAAAAATTAAGTGTTTTAAAGCTAAAATGATAATAGCTTATATTTTAATAAGCACCTACTATGCACCAGGCCCTATTCGAAGCTCTTTACAGCTGTTAACTAATTTAGTCATCCCAGAAAACCCCTTTGAGCAGTACTATTATTATGCCTGTTTTACAGATGCAAAAGTTGAGGCACAAAAGGGCTAAATTACCTGTTCATAGTCACACAGTTAGTAAAGAACCATGCCAGGATTCTGACACAAGTGGCCTGGCCCCACCCCAGAAGCCACTTTCTTAATTACTTACTGGTTTATGAAAAAATGAAGCAGAGAGGAAAATTAAACAAGAATGTCAAAAAGTATACCTCCACCAGCCTTATTATCATATCTTTTCGATATCCCCAGAACAATTCTGTGCAAACCTAGAGGGCTGGGAAAGGAAAGATGGGAAGTAAAAAAGGAAGGTATTCCAGGTTCTGTGGATGCATAACCAAGTACTCTAAAACTTAGTGGCATAAAGCAACTATTTATTTTGCTTGTGGATTCTCTGTGCTGGAAATTCAGAACAAAATGGGCAAGGCTGGTCTCTGTGTCACAGTGTCAGGAGCCTCACCTGGAAGACTGGAAGCCGGGGATAGGAATCCTGTACTCATTGGAAGCTCCTTCACTCACATGTCTGGCTATTGATCATGACCATTAGCTGGGTGCTGAGCAACTCTCCATCAAAGCCCGTCATGGGGACTTTCCTCATTGGCTCATTGGAGCTTCCTCATGGCCTAGGGCTGGCTTCTCAGAGTTAGCATCTTTAGACAGATAAACAGAGATGCTAAGGCAGAAACTTCTTTGATCTAGATGGGAAGTCACATAGCATCTTTTTACAATACTCTGTGGATTGAAGCAGTCAGGAGTCCCTGTGCAGGCTCGATGACAGAATAGTCACATCACAAAAAATCAAATGAGATGGGATATATATTGGAATACACAATATGCCTCAGAAGGAATATACAAAAGTTCATTTCTGTGTTACACTGAAGCCAATAGAAGGCAGAGTGGTGTTTTACATACTGTACTAAATGTAATCAATATTCTCTTTTAAGTTAAAAATATAGTTAAAAATGTATCTCTATCCAGAGTAGTAGCAAACAGATAGATATATTAGTTTACATAAATGCAAATAGCATTAGAACTAACAATCTTTATAAATATGCCTTGAATAATTTATAAACTACAGCCAGTATTTTACAGTAGAACTCTCATTCTTAAGGAAGAAAAATCTGATTTTACACCTAATGACTGATCTTCACATCTGAGGACCAAGCTGAGAATGCCACTGTGTGGGCAATGCTTTCCATCTAGCAGACAGTCTTTGATAGTGAGAGATTATGTGGGGTGGCAGTTTGGTTGAGTGTAAATTATGACAGAAACAGATACATTGGAAAACATAAAGTGGGCCTTTAGAGTCACTGAAAAACAATGATAGTAAAAGTCGAATTTTATGAGAAACAAATATGATCTTTCAACAAAAGTTGTCAATGAGACCAAATGGGCACTCTATTTATAAGGTGAAACTAATGCTTATAGTAAGCCCACAGATTATAACATACTATGCCTTTTTGCTATGGCATGTAAAGAGCCTGAACTATCACAGAAGGTTCTGTGTTTGCTAACTTTAACTGAGACACTGATACTAAGGTCGATGGTCTCCTGAATGGTTAGAAGAAGCTACCTGTGAGCCTCCACTGCATCTCGGAAGGTGAGTATGCCACTTTTAGATCATCCCTAGCATCAGATGAGGTGGGACAAATTTCACACCAAATGGATTCAATGAAATCTGATGGAGGAAAAAAATTAATACATATTAAAATAAAGACCAAGCCCTCAGTACAAAAACACATGTGAGTTACTAGATTTTTCTTTTTTTGAGGTGTCTTGCTCTGTTGCCCCAGCTGGAGTGCAGTGGCATGATCTCTGCTCACTGCAACCTCTGCCTCCTGGGTTCAAGAGATTCTCCTGCCTCAGCCTCCTGAGTAGCTGAGATTACAGGTGCCTATCACCATGCCCAGCTAATATTTGTATTTTTTAAACTGCATTTTAGATTTTGGGGTACATGTGAAGAACATGCAAGATTGTTGCATAGGTACACACAGGGCAGCGTGATTTGCTGCCTTCCTCCCCATCACCTATATCTGGCATTTCTCCCCATGCTATCTCCCCCCAACTCCCCATCCCCCGCTGTCCCTCCTCTACTTCCCACCCTGACAGACCCCAGTGTATGATGCTCCCCTCCCTTTGTCCATGTGTTCTCATAGTTCAACACCCACCTATGAGTGTTTTTTAGTAGAGACAGGGTTTCACCATGTTGGTTGGCCAGGCTGGTCTCAAACTCCTGACCTCAGGTGATCTGCCCACCTCAGTTTCCCAAAGTGCTGGGATTGCAGGCATAAGTCATGGTGCCTGACTGAAAGATTTTTCTTAAAGGAAATGACCATAATCACAGAATTCAGAGGCATCAAAGCCAGAGTTAGGCACAAGATTTCACAATCCTGTCGAGGACAGATGGATATGTGAGTTGAGCCAACTGCTTTCTGTGGGTCTCAGACAGTAGGAGGGAGGACTGGGAAGGTTTGGAATGTCTGGCTGAGCCCCTTCTTCAGCTAACCCAAGCCCTCAAAGGGATGTGTGACCCCCTTCACCTCAGGCTTGTTTTTTTGTTTGTTTGTTTGTTTTTGTTTTTGTTTTTGTTTTTTTTTTACCTCCTGTACCCTTATAGTGATACCTTTAAGAACAACAAAGACAATTCTTAAGCAAGATGTGGTGATTGTAACTATGTAAGAATCTCTTTATGTGCCTGCTATTTATCCAGTATCCTTTCAATAGTCAGAATAATAGTCTCCCTGGTGTGCTGTGTTCTTTCAAGGTATTAAACGTTACATGCAGCCATCCCTAGAATGTCAAATGGTCTCTCTTCAATGAGAATAAGAACTGAAATAAATGTCCAACCATGCAGACACCTATAAATGACATGCTGAGACCACAACCCCAAAATGATGGTAACTGAGAGTGGTGCTAAGGCCCTAAGTTTTGGTTATACTCTCACCTGAGAACCTAACCAAAAAGGGGGAATTTTTTTTTTTTTTTTTTTTTTTTTTTTTTTTTTTTTTTTTTTTTTTTTTTTTTTTTTTTTTTTTNAAGGAGTCTTGCTCTGTCACCAGGCTGGAGTACAGTGAAACTATGTCGGCTCACTGCAACCTCTGCCTCCCAAATTCCAGCGATTCTCCTGCCTCAGCCTCCTGAGTAGCTGGGACGATAGGTGCATGACACCATGCCCAGCTAATTTTTGTATTTTTAGTACAGACGGTGTTTCACCATGTTGGCCAGGATGGTCTCAGTCTCTTGACCTCGTGATCCGCCTGCCTCAGCCTCCCAAAGTGCTGGGATTACAGTGCTGGGATTATTGGCCATTGTGCCCAGCCAAGGGGGAGATTTTTAAACAAAATTATGGGAGTCCAATGTTTTGGACTAAGCTGATATGCAGGCCCCAACAGACCAAACCAAATCAAATGGAGTCACTCATGCTAAGACTTTAAGGAAACACAAAGATTCTAGGACAGACCACAGACCAGGTTCTGGTTTCTCCTCCTGCAAGTCTCTATTACAGACATTCCTGACACCATAGGTATCCACCCCTGAAGTTCTCATTAAATCTTTTAACCAAATTCATTTCCTTTTGCCTAGAGACCATCAAGCTTCATATGATCATGCTACAAGGGTTTCAGCCAGTTCCAAGTGAAGACACCATCCTTGGCCATCAAGGAGCTACTGTGCCTCCACTAGACAGAGCAGGGTGAGAGTTCCATGATCCCCAATAAGTAGGGACTATGTCCCAAGCCAGCATGAAGCAGTTACAGAAGGAAGACCATCAGTCCCTCAGCCTCCCATAAAGATTTATGGGGATCACGTCTTTTGGGGGGAGATGAGGCAAGAGAATAGGCCTGGAGGCAGGGAACCTAAAGTCTTCCTAGAACTAATCAAATGGAAACACTTCTGCTGTGACAGGAAATATCCTCTTCATTTACATAAGGTGAACACCAAGTAACCAATGGAAGCCTCTAGAAAATATTTAAACCCCAGAAAATTTCGTAACTGGGCCCTTGAGCCATTGCTTGGGCTCACTCCCGTCTTGTAAAGTGTGTTCTCATTTTCAATAAACCTCTGCTTTTGTTGCTTCATTTGTGCTTCTTGTCCAATTCTTTGTTCAAAATGCCAGCAACCTAGACACCCTCAATCGGTGACATTTTTGTCTCTATCTTGGTTTTGGTGGGTTTTGGCCAACTTTTTTATCACATACTTTTATCAGCAAAGTCTTTCTGACCTGTACTTTGTGCCAACCTCCTATCTCATCCTGTGACTTAGAATTCCTAACCTCCTGGGAATGCAGCCCAGTAGGTCTCAGCCTTATTTTACCCAGCCCCTATTCAAGATGGAGTTGCTCTCATTCAAATGCCTCTGACAAGAGCTTACCATTCTTTGGGAGGCAAACTTGAAGAATGACATTTTGATTTAAGCTTTGCTATAGTCAACAGACTTAATACAGAAAACACATTTTGTGGGTTCCTTCCCTTGTCTGACAGTGGAACCTATGGTTCGCTTCAGCCCTCTCTCACCTCGTCACGTTGGGTCACTGGAGCATGATTTCTGGAACATGTCTCTGTGTCCTCACTTCCAGTGTCTGCTTATTTTTACCCTCTTCCATGGTTTTCAAAGGCTTCTTTATCCACTTGCCAATCTCAGCCAATAAGCTCCTTCCCTCTGGCCACAGAGTTAAAGGGCTGCTTTTCTTCCTTTTCCATAACTCAACTCACTTGTCAGAAACAGCTCAAGCTCCTATACAGTATCTGAATTTCTGTCTAGAGAGGCTGTTGACTAACGGGCCATCGGGCTGCCTCATTATTTTGTTGTCTAAAACATACCCATCTTTGCAAGGAATTGCACAACATATTAATGGCTTCTGAAAATAAGACTTACCATGCCTCTTAGAAAACTAGGATAAAAGTTATCTGAAGTAAAATGACCAATGCAAGCTGAAGAAAGAAATCCATATAAACTAAACTTTTTTTAAACAAAACAGAAGTCCTTTTGGCCTGAATAACTTTCTCAGATTTACTCCAGTTAAGGGCTTATTTATAGAGACAACCCAGTAGATCCTTCTAGACTTTTCTTTAACCTACTAGGTCAATTAATTCTTTAGTTCCTTTTCCACCATTCCCCGCCCACCTCAAAATCTTTATGCTGAAAAATATAGAATCTATAGGACCAGCTTGTAAATTTTTTGAAGTCAGCTTCTGAGCCTTAAATTTCCTCACAGTCCTAAGAATGTTTAGCACATTATCTTGCATATGATAGATTCTCACATATTGTTTGTTAACTTAGCTATAGCTCAGCTTTCAGTTATGTGACATAAATATTTGACAATACAGGCTGGATTAAATTACCTCTATTTAATTTGCCTGAGTTTCTGAAACAGACTTTCTAAGTTCTTAAGCTACAGGAAAAATACATAAAATATGAGGAAGTTATCTCCTATCACCACAAAAATAGTAAAATACTCTTTAGGGAAGTCGGCTTTCATTAGTATACTCCTAATTATCTGAACCTGTATTTCAGCGTGACTAGGATCCCTCACACTGCACATTCTCCCAAGATGACCTCGACCTCTTCTGCATCTTCAGCTACCTCTAAACGTGAAGACTTCTCGAGTCTCTTTCCAACTCCTATCCCTTTCATGACCTCCGGGCCATCCAATCTAACTCTTTACTGGAAATACCTATTTGAGCACTCAACAGCCAGTTCAAAGTTAATAAGTCCAAAGTTAAACTCCAAAGCTGCTCTTCCTCATATTCCAAATATTATTTTATAACAGCATCATCCTTCATACTAGACCCTAGCCGAAAAGCCTAGCATCGTGCCTGATGTTTCCCTCAACCTTACTCTCCCGATTGAATCAGTTGCTATATCCCATTGTGTTTGCCTTCTTAAATCTTTATTTTTAAACAACTTTTAAAGGTTTAATTGATATTCTATAAAATTAATATACTTTAAATATATAATTCAATGTGTCTTAATAAATGCATATGCTTGTGCAATCATCGTCCAGTTTTAAAACATTCCCGTTACATCAAAAAGTTCCCCGGTGACTCTTTGCACACCATCTTGGTCTCAAACAACCCCTTATCTGTTTCTATAGTTTTACCTTTTCTGGAAATTTCATACAAATGGAATCACACAATACACAGTCTTCTGTGTCTGGATTCTTCACTTACCATGATGTTTTCAAGATTCATCCATGTTGTTGCACATATCAATAGTTTGTTTCCTTTTGTTGTTGACCGTATTCCACGCATGCCCATGACACATTTTGCTTATCTTTGGACTTTTGGGTTGCTTCCAGCGTGGGCTATTATGACTAATGTGGCTATGAACATCCTCATACAAGTCTTTGTGTAGATATAGGTTTTCTTCATTATTCTTGGGTACATACCTTGGACTGGAATTGCTGGTTTATATGGTAAATATATGTTTAACTTTTTAAGAAACTGCCAAACTGCTTTATAAATTGGAAGTTCTATTTTACATTCCCACCAGCGGTGTATTAAGGTGCCAGTTTTCCACATCCTCATTAATACTTGGTATTGTCTGTTTTTTTTTTTTTTTTTTTTTTTTTTTTTAAATAGTAGCTGTTCTAACAGGAGTACCTTTGCATTTCATTATCATTTAATTTGTATTTCCCTAATGACAAATGATGTTGAACATCTTTTCATGAAATCTGCCATCCATCTACGTTCTTTGATGGGTATTTATTAGTATGTTTTGCTGTTTTTTATTGAGTTGTTTGTCTGTTTAAAGATTGAGTTGTTTATCGAGTTTAAAGATTTTTATGTTTTTGGGATACAAGTCCTTTATCAGGTATATGCTTGGCCAATATTTTCCCGTATTTGGGACTTGTGTTTTCATTTTCCTATTGATGTCTTTTGAAGAGCAAACATTTTAAATTTCTTAGCTCTTTTACTTATGTATTTACTTACTTAAACAATTTCTAAAATTTAGATAGTTTTGGGGGTACAGGGATTTTTTGTTGTTGTTGTTGTTTGTTTGTTTGTTTTGGAGACAGAGTTTTGCTCTTGTTGCCAAGGCTGGAGTGTAATGGTATGATCTTGACTCACTGCAACCTCTGCCTCCCAAGTTCAAGTGATTCTCCTGCCTCAGCCCCCTTAGTAGCTGGAATTACAGACACCCACCATCACATCTGGCTAATTTTTGTGTCTTTAATAGAGACATGGTTTCACCATGTTGGCCAGGCTGGCCTCCTGACCTTGTGATCTTCCTCAGCCTCCCAAAGTGCTGGGATTACAGGCATGAGCCACCATGCCCAGCTAGGGGGTATAGGATTTTTGGTTACATAGATGAGTTATTTAGTGGTGGATTCTGATATTTTAGTGCACCCATCTCTCAAACAGTGCACACGGTACCCAATATGTGGTGTTTTATCCCTCACCCTCCTCCAAACCTCCCCTGGAGTCCCCAAGTTCATTATATCATTCTATATGTCTTATACCCTTATAGCTTAGCTCCCACTTGCAAGTGAGAACATACAGTATTTGGTTTTCCATTCCTGAGTTACTTCACTTAGAATAATGGCCTCAAGGTCCATCCAAGTTACTCCATAGGACATTATTTCATTCCTTTTTATGGCTGAGTAGTAGTCCATGGAGCATATGTACCAACTTTTCTTACCCATTTGTTGGCTGATGGGCACTTAGATTGGTTCCATATCTTTTCCTTTGCAAATGGTGATCTTAGCTCTGTTAAATCTGGCTCATTCCTCTTTTTTTTTTTTTTCAGTCACTTCCTTAAGTTCAGCTCTTTTCTATTCTTGGCTGATCTTTTGCAGTAACCTACTGATGAGTCTCTTTACCATCATGTTGCATTTTCTTAAATGCTTCTTGCTTTCAGGATTAAACACTAGCTTCTTAGCCACACATGTGATGACTATGGAGGTGTGCCATTCAGATCTCCTTCCAAAGGACTTGCTGCAGGGAGTAGAGCTGACTGACAGCCTCCAGACACCACAGTGTGGTTCCATCACAGCACTCATGCCATCTCCACTCTTGGTCCAGGCTGCACTTATCTAGTCTGAGCACTTATCCACCGAGAGCAGTTATTCACTGAGCAGATGGTTGCACTAGAGCTGAGCCATCCTACACAATGCAAGACTCTTCTAACAGGCCACCTATGTCTAGGAACTTCTCATCAGCCCAGCCAATGCTTTCTAGAACTGTTGCTTTCTGAAGCTTGTCCAACCCACTCCTTCCTTCTCTCTTTCCTTAATAGATGTCAGACCTACATTACAATCTGAAGCCTCTTCTTTCCATGTCCCATTCTCTTTCCCTTTATCTTTTGATATGGTTTGAATGTTTTGTCCCCTCCAAAACTCATGTGGAAATGTGGCCGCTGATGTTGGAGGTGGGCCTAGTGAGAGGTGCTTGGCTCATGGGGGTGGATCCCTCATGAATGGCTTGGTGCTATTCTTGCAATAATGAGTGGTAATTCTCACTCTATGAGTCCATGTGAGATGTCTTGCCATGTGACACACTGGCTTCCCTTCACCTCCTGCCATGATTGTAAGCTTCCTAAGGCCCTCACCAGAAGCAGATGCCAGCACTGCACTTTATGGTGTACAGCCCGCAGAACTGTGAGCCAAATGAGCCTCTTTTCTTTATGAATTACCCTTTATAGCAATGCACAAGGACTAACACATCTTTACAGGTGTTTTACAGGTGTTTCTTTCTTTCTTTTTTCTTTTTCTTTTTCTTTTTTTTTTTTTTTTTTTTTTTTTTTTTTTTTTTTTTTTTTGAAGGGTGGGGAACAGAGTCTTGCCCTGTCACCCATAGCATAATCTGGGCTCACTGCAACCTCCACCTCCTGGATTCAAGCAATTCTCATGCCTCAGCCTCCCAAGTAGCTGGGATTATAGATGTGTGCCTCCATACCCAGCTAAGTTTTGTATTTTTAGTAGAGACAAGGTTTTGCCATATTGACCAGGCTTATCTCAAACTCCTGGCCTCAAGCAACCCACCTGCCTTGACCATGCCTGGCAAGTGTTTCTCTGATAAATTTCTTACTTGCCTAATTCTGTCTTAGTCTCTGCTTCTCAGAGGACCTGGACTGACACAACAGGTAAGGCCATTCTTGGTGTAGCCCCCTCCTCAATTTTGCCAGTCCCTCCTCAGTTGTCTGTGAGATTGTGTCTTCCCTTTCTAGATATCATGACTGTGGAGGGAACAGACTTCCTCTGCCTCACCCAAGACCCCTCCTTTTTTTCTCAAGCTTTTTTTAGCAGCAGAAGACAAATTATTGTGCAATACTACACAGGCTATAACAATGTGCTGAGGAATCCTTGCATGAATAAGAAGAGCAGAAATACCAAGGTAAGCACAGCCTTTTATCTACACCCTTGCCCCCTTCTATGCTACACCATATACTGAAAGTTGGAGGGAGAAAGAACAAAATCATAACCTTTTTTTTTTTTTTTTGCCATGGGGAGTTATTTTCCCCAAACCCATAAACAAATGCACTGCTCTTTTGCCAAGATGATGCTTCTGACAGTGCTCAATGGTGCCGTTAGAGGGGTTTCTTCTGTAGCGAGAGACAGCTGAGGGAATTGAAATGGCAAGAATCTCATGGGGGCTCTTTAAAAATATTACAGGGCTCTGGGTCCCAACCTATACCCTGTAAATTAGTCTGTTCAGAAAAAGGCACTGGGAAAGTGTTTTTAACAAATGCCTCATGTTCAGGTATACTTGGAAGATACTAGTAGGGTGGTTAAGAACCTGGGTACATAAAGCCAGCTTGATTCTGTTTTCTTTTAAATTCTGACCCTTGCTAGCTGTGTCACTTTGGAGAAATTAGCTAACATTTGTGTGATTTACTTTCTTCCTGTAAAGTGCGATAATGAATAGTACCTCTCTCACCTGATGCTATGGGAACCTGAAGAGTTGATGTTTACAGAGTGTGTAAGACAGTGTCTATGATGTAGTAAGTTGCTCATTACATTTTAAGTCTTATGATTGTTGCTGTTGTTATTATTCTTGTTAGTGACAGATCCAATTCAACAAAGATGTTGCGCACTAGCCAGATATTATGCTAGGGTCTAGTACTGTGTGCACGTGTTTATGAGGGTAAGAATAGGATACAGAAGTGAGCAAGATCCATCATCGGCTCATAGCTACATGAGTCTCTTGTTACCCATTCACATTCTCCTGTCTCATCACCATTACTCAGGGCATCCATTCAGCAGCTGTCTGCCAGTGTTGGGAGTGGGGGTCTGTGGTTGGTACAGGACCAAGCTAATAGTCTTTGATCTTGGCTTCAGAGAGTCTCTGATATGTATAGGAAAGAATTTCTGAGTCATCCGATCAGAGTTCAAGTCCCAGGCAATCTCACTTACTGGAGGAATGAATGACCTTGGGTAAATTATTTAAGTCCTCTGAGCTTCTGTTTCCTAATTTCTGAATTTTTATACCTTTACGGGCCATTGTGAGGCTTAACTGAGATGATATATGTAAAAACTCCAGGCACATGAAAGAGGCTGAATAAATGGGTGTCTCACCTAGTTTCATTGGTACTGTTTTGGCTCACTGAGCTAATCCACCCACACAGCCTAGATGAGCCCAGCTGTCTCTCTAGGAGGGCAGAGTTGCAAGACCCAAAAGGCTTCCAAAACTGCCAGACCCATAACTCAAATAGCTGATCTTCACTTTGGAAGTCTGTGAGGAACTATCAGTTTGTGATGCACAGGACTTTTCACTCCTTACTCTTGTACTGTCTTGTCATTCACTCCTACAGTCTGGGGGTGGTATCACAGTTTCAGGGTTATTTTCAGATACTGATAGATACACATGTCACTTCAACAAAGGCAATTATTTCCCCACAGTTTGGCTTTGATTTCATCAACCTGATTTCGAATCCTTGCCCTCTGCGTCAATGTTGAGCACATCTGGCCTCTATAAACATGCTATTAAAGTGTTTTCAAAGTGAACTTTGAAACAGTACAGTAAGTAATACCACCAAAGAAGTAGTCATTGGTAAAATAATCTTTTAAACAGCCTAATATTTTTTGGACTTTGATGTGTCCAAATTTCAAAAGAACATATAACTAACTGGTATAAATTTTATTAAAAAAAATCAGAACATTTTCTAAAGTAGTTGCCAAAATGATGCCTAATTTAGAACTGTTCTTTCTCTCTTAGTTTGCAAGGGATTTGGTATGGGGTAAGGTTATGTAACAGAGGTTGGAAATCAAAATTTGCCTCTTACAGATCTCTAAACTTCAAGAGAAAATTAGTCTCTGAAAATGGATTGAGAAGTCCTTGAAAGCTTTGTGAAGGCGAAGAGCAGAATTATGCAAAGATAGTAACTGCAGTTTATGACCTTTTTGCCATTTTTCAAGTGTTGTGGTGAACTCCTCCAAGTTAAAACAGAAATAGAGATGTAACAAAAACTTTTTGGCACTGAGAATATCCCTAAAAATCTGCTAGATAAGCAACTAGTGTTCAAAGGTGAAATAAATCATACAAATTGTGTTATTAATTTATTTAAACATGAGTCTACACTTCAGGGAAAAATGATTTCTGGAAGAATAGAATGGAATTCTGGATGCGGTTGCCAAGGCATCCCTTGAGGAAAAATTGTATCCACTAGATAACCAGGATGTAGTAATACCCACAAGAGTAGACTGCCAATACCTAGAATACTTAGCCAGAACCCATCCTTATGTCCTCTGTACAAAAAGAAGAGGTTATATCTGCAGTAGTGTAACTTTTTTTTTTTTTTAGAAAGCCAAATATGCACCTTTAATGAATCACATAGGATGCCCAGGTTCTAGCTAGCCTTAGAGCTTCCCCATGCCAACAGCCTCCAATCAGAGCATCCCTGAAGCATTCTTTTTCTTTTTTTATTCCCTTACTATCTCTCTCTCTCTCTCTCTCTCTCTCTATCTCTCTCTCTCTCTCTCTCTCTATATATATATATATATATATATATATTTCTCACTTCTTTGCCTGGTTTTGAGTCTCTGCAAAATGCAAGTAATGGTGGCTACTTCTTTGTGGTAGCAAGCTCTGGATGAACAGCCTTTGCTTGCTCTCAGTTGAGTAGTCTTTTTCTTTTTTTTCTATTCATATTAAAATTATTTATAGATCTCTTATCTTTACATAGAGAATTTGTGGCACTTAGGACAGGTCATTTTCTTTTTTATTTTTATTTCTTCTTTAAAAAACGGGATACATGTGCAGAAAATGCAGGTTTGTTGCATAGATATATGTGTGCCATGTTGCTTTGCTGCCCCTAAGTTCCCTCCCCTCAACCCCACCCCCAAACAGGCCATGGTGTGTGTTAGTTCCCTTCTCTGTGTCCATGTGTTCTCAATGCTCAACTCCCACTTATGAGTGAGAATGTACAGTGTCTGGTTTTCTGTTCCTGTGTTAGTTTGCTGAGGATGATGACTTCCAGCTTTATCCATGTCCCTGCAAAGAACATGATCTCATTCCTTTTTATAGGCTGCATACTATTCCGTGGTGTATATGTACCATATTTCCTTTATCCAGTTTATCATTGATGGGCATTTGGTTGGTTCCATGTCTTTGCTATTGTAAATAGTGCTGCAATCAATAGACATGTACATGTGTCTTTATAGTAGAATGATTTATATTCCTTTGGGTATATACCCAGTAATGGGATTGCTGGGTCATATGGTATTTCTGGTTCTAGATCCTTGAAGAATCACATCGTCTTCCACAATGGTTGAACTAATTTACATTCCCACCAATAGCATAAAAACGTTCCTATTTCTCCACCACCTTGCCAGCATCTATTGTTTCCTCACTTTTTAATAATCACCATTCTGACTGACATGAGATAGTATCTCATTGTGGTTTTAATTTGCATTTCTTTGATGATCAGTGATGCTGAGCTTTTTTTCATATGTTTGTTGGCTGCGCAAATGTCTTCTTTTTACAAGTGTCTGTTCCTATCTTTTTCCCACTTTTTGATGTTTTTTCTTGTAAATATGTTTAAGTTCCTTGTAAATTCTGGATATTAGGCCATTTTCAGATAGGTAGATTACAAAAATTTTCTCCCATTCTGTAGGTTGCCTGCTTACTCTGATGACAGTTTCTTTTGCTGAGCAGAGCTCTTTAGTTTAATTAGATCCCACTTGTCAATTTTGGCTTTTGCTGCAATTGCTTTTGGTGTTTTTGTCATGAAGTCTTTGCCCATGCGTATTTCTTGAATGGTATTGCCTCAGCTTTCTTCTAGGGTTCTTATGGTTTTGGGTTTTACATTTAAGACTTTAATCCATCTTGAGTTAATTTTTGTATAAGGTGTAAGGAAAGGGTCCAGTTTCAGTTTTCTGCTTTTGGCTAGCCAGTTTTCCAAGCACCATTTACTGAATAAGAGATCTTTTCCCCATTGCTTGTTTTTGTCAGGTCTCTCGAAGATCACATGGTTGTAAATGTGTGATTTCTGAGGCCTCTGTTCTGTACAAAATGTTGCAAAAAAGTAGAATCTTACTGAAAAAAGTTTTCAGATATGCCAATGAATGAGGGCTAGCACTACAGCTGTAGTGGCAGCAGGAAGGCCTCTCCCCCTTTCCTGGTGTGAGTTAGAAACCCATCACATTC
Source organism: Cebus imitator (assembly GCF_001604975.1). NCBI lineage: Eukaryota > Metazoa > Chordata > Mammalia > Primates > Cebidae > Cebus > Cebus imitator. The sequence continues at coordinate 1,543,975 of NW_016107766.1, read as the reverse complement.
ATATTCTATCTGTTTAAGAGAGTCCTGTCCAATTAAAAAATTTAGAGCACAGCCACAAATGCATCCTGGGTAAGAGACTTTTTTACATCTACTGCTGCATAACAAATTTCCACAAAACTTAGTGGCTTAAAACAACTACATTTTATTATTTCACCAATTTTGGATTCAATTGAGCAATTTTCTGTTCTATGTTTTGTCAGCTGGGGACACTTGGCTATATTCGGGTGGTGGCTGGCTTGAGCTGGAAGAACCAAGAAGGATTTGCTCGCATGTCTGTTGAATTGGTGCTCCTTCATGTGCCTCTCCATCCTTATAGCATGGTGATCTCAGAGTGGTCCATATTCTTACATGGCAGTGGGTATATGAAGAGGAAGAAAGCAGACACGGCCTTGTCCCAGAAGTTTTCAATTGTCACTTTTATCACATTCTATTGGTCAAAGCAAGACATAAGGCCAGCCCAGATTCAAAGGGAGGAGAAATAGTTCCCTTATCTTGGTGGAGTAGCATGCACATGTAAAAAGGAGAGGAAGTGATGGCAGTCCTCTCTGGAGACTTTCTACCATAGTCTGAGAAGGTGAGGATGGCAGTGGATGGCTTTGGGGAAGAGAGTGAAGTCAGGCTAAGCAAAGAGAGCCCTTTATAGAGGCAAAGCCAGTATGTGAAGCTTGTTAATGCTGAGACAGCTTGGGAGCAAGTTCAAGTAAAAGCTCAGAGATAGTGCAACAGAAAGTTGATTCGGAGAAATTTCAGGGATAGAAGAAAAGGAGCTAGAAAGATTATACTAACACTGATCAGACTTCCTGTGATACCATGGATCTTTAAAAATTAAATATCTGTGCAAAAACAAAGACTTTTTGCATCATCTTTGTATCACTGATGACTCTGTAAGTTTGTGGCTTTAGGTAAAGAAAAGGGAGATGAGTGGCCCAGGAAAGTTGAAGCCAGAAAAGCACAGCCAGTCACCAAGTCCTGTCCTGGTTGCAAATGGCTTCTCCATTGCTGCTTTGAAGCCCATGGTTTTCATTCTGGAAGACAGAAGTACTCTCCCAGGGAGTTCTTGCAAATGTGGTCATCCTAAAGACTTTTGGTGGTGGTAAGAGTGCTATGGCATTTAGTGGAGGGAGGTCAGGGATGCTAAATACCCAAGCATACCATGTTCTTGGGGAGAATTGTTCCAGCTCAAATGCCATTAGCATCCTAGGTGCTAGATAGACCACTGGGGTGATGTAGGGTATTTGGGTAGAAAATATGGACTTTGGAAGATGCAAGGATGGCCATAACCCATGATAGGCTATTGTCTTCTGGCAGGACCAGTCAGGTATGATGCTCAACTGTAGGAAGTATTGGTGCCTATAGAAAATATACTTTTTAGATCACATACCAAAAAAAGGTCTGTAATTGAAAACATGCATTTTCTCATGTAGCTCAGCAGCATAGTCCTTATTAAATGTTAAATAGTGAATCATGGAAGGTTATAATTTCAGTCTTATTTCATGTAGTAATAAGGCTGGAACTGGTTAGGGGAAAGAAGGTAGAGAGAGGAAGGGCAACTCTACCATAAACTTTCAAAAACTTCCTTCTAGGGATTGGTTTATCTGCATCTGTATAAATCATGACATTTTGCTTTTGTTGTCGTCGTTTAAAGTTAAGTATGTTCAGTTTTGCTATGAACATACATTCCTGACAACTATGCACAGAATCTTCCCTAACCTAACTGATTTTTCCCCACATGCAAATCAACCAGTTATATACATTGTCTGTCAATTTCAGTCCTTGATGATAGTTGAACCTAACTTATTTTCAAATCTTACATGGGGCTGAATTAGTTGATTTTCCTCCAGGATGAAATTCACCTGATGTTGAAGAAACATACTTTCTAATCTTTCTCCTGCAGTGTTACATGTAACACATGAGCTTGATCTGGGACTCCTGATCAGCCTGGTTGTAAAGCTGTCCCTCTCAATTCCAATCTCTTTTTCCTGATTGCCTTCCTCATTTTTTCATGTACACAGAGCGTTCCATGTGACGTTTGGTTTTGTCCATCCCGAGGCATGCAAATGGCCTACAAGTTTGCTGCTCTGTGGTCGGCAGATGGGAATCAAAATGTAGGAGAGGCCAAGTAGAGAGGGCATCTCTCACCCACTCTTAAGCTCAGAAAGTTTCAAACTTTAAAGGCTTTTTAACTACCTCTAATTTGTCAATGGATAAAACAAATTAGGCACAAACAGCCTTGCTTTAATTGGGTACACTGACATCCGCATTTACAGCTGCGTGCTTTCAAAAGTCGAGCACAAGCATTAATATTTTGGTTGAGTCTACACTGTGCACAAAGAAATGCATGGAAACAGGAGAAAGGTCTAACAAATGACCTGTAGTTATTCATTATCCACAGGGTGAACTACCTGTGGCAAATGTGAAATTCCTATTTTAGTCCTTCTTCAACCTAGAACTTTCTGGACTCCTGCCCTCTGTGGTTGGTTGATGTGTGCTCTGGGAATGCAAGCTCATTTCGGCATGTTCTCTTTGATGGTTCAGAAGGCATTTGAGACCATGCAGAGCCCCTGGGTCATGATTATGAACAACAATTATTGTACTAGATATTTACAGATGTGCTGGTTACTAGAGGGTTGTGGTTAATAGAATGCTGAACAACAAAGACTTTATTGTATAACTGATGAGGGAAAAGCTCCCCAACAGCAAAATCCGTAATCTCAAAAAGTCAGGAGGAGCTGGAGGAAAACACATGAAGTGGAGTTTTCCCTTTATATAAAAAAGTTGTTTCCCCAAATTAAATGGTCAGTTTTAAAAAGTCACTCTGTAGGAAATATTTTGCTTCAAAGGAGAAAGGGACAAAATGTAGAGGCTACAAACCAAAGTCTCCCATATGTAAATTCTTTTCCACAGTGTGGCTAAATCTTTGGTGAAATCTGATTAACTCAAGTCACCAGGGAACTGTTGAGTGGCTTTTTACTTCATTACAGTGATTCAGGTCCCATGAACCTCTTGCTGCACGTGAAATATCAGACCTCGTCTTTCTGTGGCAAAATCACAGTTCAGGCACTACCTTTACGCTAAATGCATTAACATGATGCCAAATTTTAATGCTAACATTTGGCTTAGTCTTTAGTAACCAGATATCCAAATTGGGTCATGTTAAGAAGTTCACCAAAACCATTACACTGTTGGTGGGAGTGTAAATTAGTTCAACCACTGTGAAAGACAGTGTGGTACTTCCTCAAGGACTTAGAAATAGAAATTCCATTTGACCCAGCAATCCCATTACTGAGTATATACCCAAAGGATTATAAATTGTTCTATTATAAATACACGTGCACACGTATGTTTATAGCGGCACTGTTTACAATAGCAAAGACCTGGAACCAAATCAAATGCCCATTGATGATAGACTGGACAAGGAAAATGTGGTACATATACATCATGGAATATTATGCAGCCATAAAAAATGGTGAGTTCATGTCCTTTGTAGAGGCATGGATGAATCTGGAAACCATCATTCTCAGCAAACTGACACAAGAACAGAAAATCAAACACCGTATGTTCTCACTCATAGGCAGATATTGAATAGGGAGGGGAGCATCACACACTGGAGTCAGTTGGGGGGGCCAAGGGAGGGATGGAGGCAGTGGAGAGGTTGGAGAGAGATAATATGGGGAGAAATGCCAGATGTAGGTGATGGGGAGATGGAGGCAGCAAACCACATTACCATGTGTGTACCTATGCAACAATCCTGCATGATCTGCACATGTACCCCAGAATCTAAAGTACAATTAAAAAAAAAAAACCTAAGAAAACTCCATGGTGTTGATGCTAATTATCCTAGGGTGGATGAAGTTCTTTCTTATTCATTTCTCAAGACCAATAGAGTGAGCTGTGTAACAAATCAAACCTCAGTGGGTTTATTTCATTCATTAAGTAGAAAGATTACCAAGCACCAGACAGGTGGTAGTAGAATATATTTCTGTTCAGTGACTGTGATAGATAGCTTCCATTTGCCCCTTCAGATCCATTCTTCATCCCATTTCATTTTTAACTGATTGGGGAAGTTTTAATACCAACCGGAGATTTCTTTTTTGGGTAGAGTCTGTGATATAAGAGAAGAATCTGATGGCTCCCATCTTCAAGATGTCTGAGATCCTTCTAGAACAGGACAAAAATAAAAATTACAAGGACATGACACTTAGTATTCAAAATGGTCCCCAAAACTCAGTCACTCAGAGGCATATGTACCAAGCTTGGTTAGCTAGGCACACTGCTGCAGTGAGTGTGTAACTAAAGGTCTTGGTCCATGAAGACTGCTTACCCCATCTGCTCATGATCACAAAGGATGCCCATTCTGCCAGCCATCTTACACAGAGTTCCAGTGATGGTGCAGGTGAGATGGTACCAATGGATCCATGCTGCTCTGGAAAGACCAGAAGGTGATAGGTCCTTTTGTTTGCCAAATACAACACTTTATCAGAAGATGCTGTCCTGCCATTCTGGTTCCCTCGAGTTCACAAACACAACTGCAACATCATTATCTTGGCTTTTGAGAGGCTTCCAGGATAGTGAGTTTAAAAAATCTGCTTCTGGGCCAAGAGAGAGAATGGAAGTTCTGTATAAGAGAAGCAATATGGTAAACACTGGGGACATAATGAAAACATGAAGGATTGCCTTGAACTTTACTTTGATGTGAAATTCTCCCTCACTATGCTCCCCATGGGTCATTTGGGCATTTTCACTGGGATCTCGACCATGCTTCCATGACAGTAAGCCATAGATGTTAGTGTCATAAAGACTCTGCAGCCTAAACCACAGCACAAACTAGACACTTCACAGCAGTTTTGGAAAAGAGCCACAGCTTTGTTTCCCTCACCAGTCACAGCCAGTCCTCGATGTAATGGCTTATATGTCACTAATTATAAACAAGCAGACAATGGAGTTTGTTTTTCACCCTGAGAATCTGTGCTCACTCCCAGGCAGATCTGAATGCATTTTCAACTGTAATAGAAACCAGAACTAAGTGCTTTGGGGCTTTATGACGCACAGAGAAACGCAGAAATAAATGGAAAACCAAGTCTATGTTTTTAAAAAATTGAGTACCTACTACGTGTGGATTGCTTTACATATGTTTTCTCTAGCAGGGAACATAATCCAGTAAGTTCACTTTGATCTCTATTTACCCTAGTTTACAAATGAGGGTGAAAAAATCAAGGCTTTATGGGGTTATTTCCACTTATGCAAGGCCAGCCAGTTAACAAGTGCTGAAGTTGGATGTAACATTATGTTTGTTGGACTCCAAAACCCACGCAGGCATCAGCCATTTCACCATGCTGTTACACCAACAAATTTTCCCCAAGAATTTAAGGAAATTTAACTTTCTTCTCAGGTATGCATTACTAGGTCTGGAAAGAAACGTTTGCCTCATTAATTCTTTTGCCTTCCAATGAAACTACACCTAAACGACCTCAGATAAATAGTTTCTAATATTTTCTCCTAATGATTCTCACTGCCAAGAAGTTCTTTCTTATGTCTAACCCAAATAGTTCTTGCGATACTTTGAAGCCTTCTCTTTTGCTATGCTCTTACTCTAGAGGGAGGGCACCTTCACATAAAAGCACCTCAAAGACTGATGGATTGTGAGGATGCTGCTTACTGGCCTTTCTGGGAAGCAGGAGAACACAGCCTGTCAGTGCAGATGATGCAGCAGCCTGAGAAAATCCATCTCCTGTTTTAGAACTGTTAGGTTTTAACCTTTCCTGGCCTCTGCCACCTAAAAAATTTAACGTCAGTGCTCTTAACAATCCTCCCTATGCATGCACTCCCTCTACCCCCAATTCCCCACCACTCTTGAATTAAAAGATAGATTTTGTTTTTTAAACCCAGAAATTAGAAATTAGGGGAACTGAGTGGAATGTAAAAATGTAGCAGCAGTTGCTGTATTAAACTTCTTTGCTGAGTAATGTCCTTGTAGAGATTCAGTTGACAGGAACACAGAAGACCAGGAGCATTGAAGAGACCTCCTCTCCTGCCTGCCTGAAACTCAGATACCATTTGGCACAGCTGGCTGCATCTGTGTGCAGCATGAGGGGGCCTCTCCTGTGGCTGGAAGATCAAGGAAGAGTCTTCCCCAGTCTGGTCTCTTCTGAAAGAGTCTCTGGCTCATCTGGGAATGAGAACTGAACAGAGGGAGGCTGCCCACCATGGACGGAGATCATAGGGAGGGATGGGCGGTGTGGTCAGTGGTTGGTAATAGTATGCTAGTCCAGGGACTAGGATGGCTTTGTAAGGGAGCCAAGGCACTAGATGGCAGATGGTGTTAGATGGCAGTACCCATGCTTGGTTCAGAGGAAGCCACAAAGGGTACCAGGACACTATGAAAATCTGGGGGCTAATAGAGTTCCCAGTGTTAGCGTCTGATGCCTTGGATGTACTGGAAGATGAGCAGAAGCCCTTGCAAGCTGGCTTCCCACCATGCTCTCTTCTGTTCTGTGAGGTTTCCCAGGGCTTTGACCTCCACCTTAATGATGATGCCTCTCTCCACTCTCAATTTCTATGTTAAATCTGGATGGCTCTTCCAAGCAACAGACTTCCCTTTTAATGACCACTGAGCATGTCTCATTAAATATCCCAGACTGAGCTTATCATGTACTCCTGTTCAGAGATGCCTCCCCTGGTTCATTCCCTACCTTGGTCATTGGCGTGACCACTGGCAATTCTCCTAGGTTAGATAATTCAGACTCTGAATTCCCTACTGCTGAGATGACACCCTCATCTGCAGCCTCACTGTCACTGTCTCCCTCATCACTCACTTGGAGGATGAAAACAACTTCCCTGCCACAGCCTCTGGCCACCATGATCCATCCTCCATCCTTCCCTGGACCTCCCTAAATGTTCTAGATTGAGCCATGCCCCTGTTCTAAAGCTCCCAAGGCTTCTTTGGTATCTGCAGGACACAGACAAGACTTGTCCTTCATAATTTGACCCCAACTAGCTTTCCTAACCTTAGAGCCTATCAACTCCCCTCACACTCTTGCAGTCCAGGCTCTGGAACCAGCTTGCCGAGCTTTGAATCCTACCTCTGTGGGCAAGGATGTTTTCCCTAAAGGAGAAAGGCTATTGTGAGGTATCTGGCACTCTTTGGCACACCCACTGATAGACTTTCAGACTACATCAGAGCAATATATGTATTCATACACATATAAATGTAAGTATGGATATATTCTTACATTAAAAATTATCCACTGTGGCCAGGTGTGGTGGCTCATGCCAGTGGTCACAACACTTTGGGAGGCAAAGGTAGGAGGATCACTTGAGGTCAGGGGTTCGAGACCAGTCTGGCCAACATGGTGAAACCCTGTCTCTACTAAAAATACAAAAATTAGCTGGGTGTGGTGGTGCATGCATGTAGCACCAGCTACTTGGGAGGCTGAAGCACAAGAATCACTTGAACCCAGGAAGTGGAGGTTGCAGTGAGCTGAGATTGCACAACTGTACTCCAGCCTGGGCACCAGAGTGAGACTCTGTCTCTCTTTCTCACACACACACACAAAGTATCCATTGAGCACTTACTATGTGAGCAGGTACAGTTATAGATGCATTATGCACATTAACTCATTTATTCCTCCTTTAAGCCCTCTGAGGTCACTATTACCATCAGTCCCAATTTACAGATGACAGATGAGGAAATAAAGTCATAGAGAAGTTAAAAACTGGCCAAAAGCTGCATAGCTAGGAAGCAGGAGAGCCTGGATTTGAACTCCTGCTGTCAAGCTCCAGAACCCATAGCATGAACTATAATGTTGTAGCACCTGCCTCTCCATTTCCCACTTGAAACACACCTTCTAATTCCAGGAGAGCTGATCTGCCTGGCCAGTCTGAGAATTCTTTTCACCATTAACTTCTCTGTATTTTAGAACCATGGAAAATCCAATTTGCGGGGATGGGGGAGCTCTTGGCTCTGGTCCACATTTTCCACTATTCAGAGAAGCAAAGTGACTTATTCAGGCTCAGATAGCAACTAGAAAAGGCCCAACTTGGAACTTCCATACTGCTTTTATTTTAGGTTTCTGAACATCTTATTTATTATCCCCTCATTTCCTCACTTCCGATTTGGGACTCCTACAATATCTACTGTATTCCAGAAATAAAAAAGGTGTGTGTATTAATATATTCTTAATATTAACAATGAATACATGCCTACACACACACATACATTAAGTTGTATAAATGACGATACGCCCTCAAGCTTCTCCATAGTGATTTGTCTATCTTCAGTCAAACCCAACATCACTTTCCTTGGGCTTCTAGCCACAGCATCCTTCCCTGATTCTTGTTGATCTTATATAGGCTAGAAATGTGAAAGCAACTATTCTGCCTCAAAAAGCTAAATAACTTAATGCAACTGTGCTCATCTGTTACTAATGCCCAGTGAATGCAAACGAGGACTAACAAAGGCAAAGCGATAAACACATTTAAGCCAGACCTATTTCCAAAGAAATAATTTAAAGATGTCTCAAACAAGTGCTTCAAACACGCAAGAATAATGATTTCCCCAAGGATACACTGTGTGCTTGCTGGCATTATAACTTTGGCCTTACATGCAGATTCCCATAAAAAGTTAGGAGCAAGATAAAAAGAAACAAGTAGTGTACAATGGAGGGAAGCCATTTGTGTTGCAGCCAAATATCCCAACCCCAAACTGCCCAGCCGAGTCTACTGTCTGGAGATTCCAGACACATTCTGCTGTCTACAGAAGCACCACGTATGGATGCTGGGACACATGAGAGAGGACACCTAACTATTGCTTCCCTGTGATGTTTTGGAATGAGCCTCTTAGCCTGTCCTCAAGGTAGGTTTGCTGATGTTTATTTGTCTCCTTTTTGCAGAGAGAAACACCAAAGCAAACATGCAGCTAGGGAGTTGGGGAATGGCCTGGTCCCCCTCTGTGAGACCAGGGTCACAGGAGAACACATTTGTTTCTGACTCTAGTGCAGTCCACCCTTTGCCTATCTGAACGATTGGGAAGCAAGAGAGGAGTAGACTGGCCCTGATCCCCAAAGGCTGTCTTTAGGCTTTCTCACCACCCTCACAATAGCCCATGTTTTAGCAGGGGTCTGCCAGTGGTTGGAGTTGTGGGCGGGGTGTAGGGCGGGGAGGAGGGGATGGTCTTAGGGACAATCAGCGCAGCCAGCTCTATTTTGATCTGCCTCAAGCTCCCCACTGGAGACATCATCCTGGATGGCAACAACCCTTGAAATGCCTGCCTTTTGCCTAAGGTTTCCAGGCAGCAAGCGTCCATCAAAAGTGACGAGCTGTTTTCAGTGTTTCAAGAAAGCTAAAACAAAACAACCAACCAACCAACCAACAAGAACCCTACCTCTTCTATAATAAGAATGCACATTTTGACCAAGAAATAGGTTTCTTTGCCTATGGCTAAAATTATATCAACTCAGAACATCATAATGCTATTCAGCAGTGCTCATAAGTGTTGATTGGCTATTTATGGCTACTTAGGACTTGCTGGGACTTCTTTATGGCATTGGCTGTGGCTGCCAGAGCCCTTGATAAGTTTCCCCTTTTCTCCCAGTGTGTATCCTACCCAGTTCCTCACTGCTGTTAGACAGTAAGTTTCTCTTCAAAGGTTCAGCTTGTTTAACTTCGCTGTTCTTTGTTCTTAAGGTCAACTTCCTTGTATCTTCCTGCTCCTAGTTACCCACTTAGCAAACAACTTCTCCCACCAGTCTTAATCTGTGCCTTGTTTGAAAAGAGTCTGCTTCGCCACTCACTCTATAACTGTTCTTCCTACTGAAACTACCCTCCGACTCCCCGCCTTTGCCACACCCTGACATGCCCAAACATGCCTTATACTGTAACAGACAGCCTCTCTCTTCCCACCTAATTAGCCATATTTAATTTTAAAAAGTAGCCAATTGAGTCAGCTTAGATTGTGTGGTCTAGCTCCAGCCAATGGAGACAGGACACAGAAGTAGGGACTGACTGCATTAGGGATTAAAAATCCCTTCCTTCCCTTGTCTGATGTGCTCTTGCAGCAGCCAGAAGTGTAAGCGACACCCTTCTGCAGAATTAAATTTGCCTTGCTGAGAAATCTTTCGCTTGAGGCTGGTTCTCTTTGTGACACTGAGCTCACACTGCTCACTTAGGTTTCCAAGAGATACAACACTTGCTTCATCCTGATAAAGCTGAATTCTGTCATCTCTCCCAAGCTTGGGTTCCCAGTTTACCCTCTATACACAGATGAGAGACTAGAGAGAACACAAGAATGAGGACTTTTCTGGCCTCCTTACTTGTCTTCTCCAAAGGTCTCATCAAAAAGGAGGATTGGTGGAGAACTAAACAGGGCTTTATCCTCCAAGGGATAAAGCAGACATTCTGGCTCAGTGTAGGTCCTGGATATATACCAAGGCACCTTGCTGAGGAAATTAGAGTTACGGAACAAGTTGTGGGCCAATTAGGAGCCCCAGTGCCAAAAGGACTCTCACTTATGATTGGATCAGGCTAATGTATGGATATAGAACAACAACCAAAGTTGAACTACTCATCACAGAAAGTGTGTACATGAGTACTACTGGTGAGACTGGGACTCACTGTCTCATCTGCAGCAGCTCCACCAACTGGCATGGAATCAGAATCAGGAGGTTTGTCTGACCACTTGGGAGATGATGCACTCAGCCTCAGGACCTCATGTGCCACTGTTGTGTGCTGCAGGTTTAAGGAAGAATAAAAGCCAAGGGTCAGAATGGGGCAAATGCAAGAAAGAGACTTGGCTTATTTAAAAGCGATCAAATTCCAAAAGACATGTAGAAAGGGAAATGTGGATCCTGTATCTCGCTAAAGGGAAAATAATTTTGGGAATGAGTTCAGAAGCTTCACAGGTTCTAAGCTCTGACCTTGACCCAAGTCTTAGGTAGAGTTCTCCAGGAGAAGACCTAAGGTCTTATGTAGGAGTAATTTATTAAGAAATTATGGGCCAGGCATGGTAGCTCACACCTGTAATCCCAGCATTTTGGGAGGCCGAGCCAGGCAGATCACTTGAGGCCAGGAGTTCGAGACCAGCCTGGCCAACATGGTGAAATCCCATCCCTACTAAAAATATAAAAATTAGCCAGGTGTGGTGGTATGTGCCTGTAATCCCAGCTACTTGGGAGGCTGAGGGGGGAGAATCTCTTGAACCCAAGAGATTGAGGTTGCAGTGAGCCAAGATCATGCCACCACACTCTAGCCTGAGCAACAGAGTAATCCTCCATCTCAAAAGAAGGAAAAGAAATTACTCCTGGGGATACCCATAAGAGAGGGAGAGGCTGGGCAGGGAAGTAAAGGAAGAGAAGCAAGGAGCCAGCTCAGGTGCAGATCTAAAGGGGGAAGGATTCAGCACAGGCCCTGCCTCAGAAATTGCAACCCGAGGCCAATGATCCAAACGTCTGTGTTCCCCACCCCTCAGTCATGGGTTAAGGGCTTTTGCAGGTGAGGAGAGGGTCAGAAGCAGACATTCCAGCTCTTGTGTGAGAGGCCAAAGGGCTCCAGTAGCCAGAAGACAAGCCTCCAAAGAGGAGGTTCAGGGGCAAGCAACTGAAATCACACCCACACAGGTAGCAGGTGTACAGAGGAAGGGTGGAAAGGCACCCAGGGGACCATTTGTGAGCCTTGACCGTATCTCAGCCTTATATTGAGGTCAGATCACAGCCATGACCCAGCTCCCCTGCCCAGATTCTTGTCTCTGACTTGGCTTTTCTCAGTGCCCAAGCTCTGGCTCTTGGGTTTGGAACTGACCCCTTGGACTCTGACCTGAACATCTCATCCTCCCACTCTCTCAGTTAGGATCTGGAGGGCTGGTGTTCTGTCCTAGAAGTGCCCTTGCTGAGGCAGAAGCAGGACCAACAGGAGCCCAGCTTCTATTCACACTGCCCTGCCCTTTGGAGCCACACCCTTTATCCTGCTGTAGGGACCAGCAAGGAATGTCAGGGTCTGTCTACACAGCAGGTATTGTACATGCTGAACATTCAAATCCTGATTATCTACCAGGTAGGATTATTCACACCATTGTTCCCTCCCACTGTCATGTTTACAGAGGTGTTTCATTTATATGTATGAGTTTATTTATTTTCTGGATTTGTCAGATGAAAAGGTAGAAAATAATACATCAATGATTTATGGATATGTGATTTTGTTGAATGAGTAAATCCATTTTTATTAAAGAGCATACTTCAGTGATATTCATTCCAGGCTTGATTACATTGAGGATAATGATGATAATAATTACTATAACAATGTAGCTAGTGTTTTGTGTACCATGCTCTGTGGTGCACATGAATTACGTTGTCATAATTTCTTTCATTCCCATTTTGCAGAGAGGTTAGATCACTTGAAAACCTAACCACATAGCTACTAAGGCATGGCAAACAGATTCAAACCCAGGCACGTCGCCCTCCTGAGTCTGCCTTCTAGTTACATTACTGTCTGATGTTGGCTGTTGCTGTAGATATATGTATTGCCTGAGATGTTTCATAGAACCCAGCCAGCAGAAGTATTTCTGCCATGGACTCACTACTTCAGCAGCAAAGTGGGAAGGTGTCCCAGGGACACTTAGGGCTAAGAATAAAGTGGACAGAGTTCTGGCCCTCTAGGTGGCTGTGATCTGACCTTGCTATAAGGCCAATGATAGTTGCATGTCCAACCTGAACAGAACGCAGACCACTGAACAATGGATGAAAACTCCTTGCGTAGATAAATATGGTGCTAGCTTAGCTTCAACTCATTTTTTTTTGGTTTACACCCCCAATTTTTTCCAGCATGTATCTACTTTTTGTTAGCTTCAAAGGGAAATCGGGAAAAAATGTAGGGAATAAAGATAACTGGGAAGCCAGCTGGCAGTGACTTTGTTGATTCTTTCACACACACATTGGGGGACACCTTTCAATAAGAACAGTAAGAATGCTTACACTGACAGTCCTACACATCAGGTCATGGCACTCAGAACATGTGGCCTTCTGGTTATGATGAAAGAGCATGGCCTGGCAATGGATGAAGATGCTACTCTGTAGAAAAAGGGAAGAACCCTTTACGAAGTTCAGGTGTTATTTTTTAAAGTGATGACCACAGAAAGACAATCTGACTTGTTGGGAAAGGCTTACTTTTAATCTTTCAGAAATGACTACTTTCTACTAAGAAGGGAGACTTGAGGGAAGTAAAGAAATAGTTTTCCGTGGGTGATTTATAAAGCCAGCTATTTCTGGGGATTAAGACTGTCTGCCTTGGTTTGAGTTATTTGATTATTTAAAGACTTGAATGAACATGAGGCAGTTAATTTGTCAGCTTTCTGGTTGACCTCCATGTCATCATGTCCTTTCCAGATGAGTTCTGGCGAGATTTACCTGGGGTGGCCCCTCAGTTGAGCTCAAGCCTGCAACAACGCTTAGCTCCTCTTCCTCCGGACAGGCCCCTCCTCGGGGTCTTTCACAATGGTTGCCTTTCAGTACAGAGATCCTCAGTCATGCAGGCCTCTGTCTAATGTCTCTGAGGAAAATGCTGGAATCCCTCGGAACAGAGCGGAACTGGAGGGGGAGACGTCATTATCCCAGAGCGGACTGTAAATTGTGCTGTTTAGTCTGTAAAGCAATTAGGTCTGGGGAGTGTAATGCGATCCTTTTGTGGCCGTTGTGGCCCCTGTAGGGCTGTTGTTTCTCTGTGGGCACTGAGTTTTTCAGGCTAGGCGGGTGTCCTGTACTCCCTAACTCAAATGGATGCTCCAAAAATAGGTCAGCTTTCCCTTCTCGGCTGAGCTGCTGTGTGTACAAAGGGCCTGCACTTGGTTTACAAGGACCTGACTTAGAATCTCAGCTTTGCTTCTTTCTTGCCGTTTGATCTGAAGAGGACACCAGTCACTATAGCTCTCCTGAGTGAGACTCGGTTGCATTTAACAGGACTCCTCATCTCTGTTGCACAGGTTTAGCAGAACTGGGCAGGGCCTGCCTGGCACAGGTGCCACGTGCATTCACTTCAGTCCATCTGGTCCCTGCATAGTGTGGCTGGTGGCCACTGGGTTGGTCACAGCCATGCTCAGGAGGTCTGCCAGCATTTCTATCTGCTGCTTGAGAATCCTGGCTGACCTGAGACCTTCTCCATATTCTCCATGTTTGTTTTTCCCCTCCCTTGCCTGTGGAATTCTATCAGTGTCCTTAACACCCTCTGTAAAGTAGGTCACCCCTGCTATTCTCTATCACAGTAGTCTGGCTGTGGCCTACATGCCACTTAACTATAATTTTAATTCATTTGTTTGTTTCTTTTCTACCTTCCCCACTAGACTGTGGGCTTCACAAGAGTATGGCCTTACTTGCCTTGTCACCCTACGCCCTAGCACAGTGCTTGGCACACAGTGACTGCTCAGGGCTAGGGAAATATTTTGCAGGTTGGATGAATGAAAAATGATACCTGCCCAATAAGGAAGCCAATAGGGAGGTTAGGGCAGATGTGCACCTCATTGCTTACCTGAGGTCAGAGTCATGGCCCTGGAAGGTCCAACAGGGTGGCTTCATCCCTGGTTGCTCCTGGTACATTCTCACATCCTGTATGCCAATAGCCTTGGAATCCCTACCCATGGATCTTTTGCTATATGCAGCCAAAACTTACTTAGCTGGCACACCAGGGAATCTGTGTTCAAAGGCAGTTCCACTGGGCTTATAGCAAATAAAATAATAAGGTGCCTGTGTGTGCTTGGTGGTGGGTGGGGGGCGGGTGGGTTCAGTGCAGGAAGGGATCTCTTTTCCCCAGTGAAAGAAGCAGGATTAGGGAGACTCTTGCTTCACTGCATATTAAACCAATTCTTCTTTGCACTATGTGGACTACAGAACACATTTGTTTTAAATTATTCCCTAATTGTTTAAGTGTCTGTGGTGTCTTTGCTCTTAACTTAGGGCCCGGAGGGTAAAAGGAAGGACTATTACTGTCCCCACCCCTACACCCCCAATGGGGACCCTCTAGAGGCTCCCCTTGCTAGGCTTGGTGAGATGTTGGTTGACTAGAAAGCCAAGACTGTAGGGCGTGAGAAATGGAATGACCACCGGGCTTCCCATCTAATCCTCCAAATTCCAAGCCCAAACTTGGCAATGCGTTGGGAAATCTGACTGTTTTGCTTTTGCGGCAATGCTAACATATACCTCATTAGTCAGTTTGTCTTAAAATCCACCCACTGTTCAAAAGGCCAGGGCTTAGAATAGTTTAGTTGTATGTGTGGGAGCTGTTGCCAGAACTTTAATAAATACTAAAAGCCCCTTTCAGGTCTTTGCTGGACCTACTTCTGGTGCAAAAAATTGCAGGGACTTGGCTGATGCTCTCTCGCTGGGATTAGGGGTTGGCTCTTGTGGCTGCAGGGAGGGAGTGACACACACTGAATGGCCGTTCGGAGTCAACATACAGTCTTAGATTGCCAGAGATGGGAGAGGCCCTATTGTTTTACATCTGAGATAACAGGTCCAGAGATTGTGCATGACTTGCCCCAGGTCTCACAGATTGAAATGGCAGAGTGGTCACTTAAACACATCCTTGGTTCCCTCCTTTTCACCCATACCTCAAGTCAGAGGCATATAGAGTCCAACCTCCACATTTAATCTACAGTCCTCTCATGAGCCTCATGCACAATCTCTTCCTATCCAAATCCAGTGACATCTGTATCCTGGTCATCTGTAAGAAAAGTGAATCATTTGTTGAGTCCCCACTTTGTACCTTGGCCCTGCCCTTACACATGTAGCTCATTCAAACTGTTTTTTTGTTTTGTTTTGTTTTGTTTTGTTTTGTTTTTGAGATGAAGTCTTGTTCTATTGCTCAGGCTGGAGTGTAGTGGCATGATCTCATCTCACTGCAACCTCTGCCTCGTGGGTTCAAGTGATTCTTCTGCCTCCAAAGTAGCTGGGAATACAGGCGCCCACCACCATGCCTGGCTAATTTTTTGTACTTTTAGTAGAGACGAGGTTTCACCATGTTGGCCAGGCTGGTTTCAAACTCCTGACATCAAGTGATCCACCCTTCTCGGCCTCCCAAAGTGCTAGGATTACAGGCGTGAGCCACTGCGCTCGGCTGACTCATTTGATCTTTACACCAATCTTAAAAGGTCAGTATAACTGTTAGATAACTGTTACACCTATTAGTAGTTATAATTAATAGATAAATTTTATTATCCCCTCTTGGAAAGGTTAAGTTATAAATGACTTTCCCAACTTCACACATCTTAGAAAGCATGGGGCTTACATTTCAGTCCAGGCATTCTTGAAATCTGACTCCAGAATCCCTAGTCTTTACCACTTTACAAGTCTACAGCCTTGCAGACTTTTCATCTTTCTGTTCTGGGAACTGAGTACTGCTCACCAAACATCAGTAGACAATGTCCAGCTGGGTGCAGTGGCTCAAACCTATAATCCCAGCACTTTGGGAGGCCAAGGTGAGTGAATCACCTGAGTTCAAGAGACCAGGCTGGGCAACATGGCAAAACCCTGTCTCTAAAAAAATAGCCAGAAATGTGCTTTTAATTGCTAAATAGTGTTCTATTATATGGATATACCACATCTTATTTGTTCCTTCACCAGTTGATGAACACTTAGATTATAATAAGTTGGTATTTAAGATTTTAAGAAACATTCGAACTGTTTTTACATTTTCTTTAGCAATGTATGAAGCTTCCAGTTTCTCCATATCCTTACCAACACTTATTATTATCTGTCTTTTTATTGCAGTCATTCTAGTGGGTGTGTAGAGGTATCTCATTGTAGTTTTGATTTGCATTTCCCTGATAATGATGTTGACGGTCTCTTCATGTACTTACTAGCCATTTTCGCAACTTTTCTGGTGAAAGGTCTATTTGAATCTTTAATTGGGTTGTTTTTCTTCTCCTTATTGAGTTGTAAGAGTTTCTGATATTTTCTGGATATAAGTCTTTTATGTGATAAATGATTTGAAAACATTTTATCCATATATGGCTTGCCTTTTCATTTTTATTGTCTTTTCATTTTCACAGTATCTCATGAAATGCAAAAATTTTAAATTTTGATGAAGTCTAGTGTATTAATTTTTTTCTTTAATGAATTGTGCTTTTAGGGTCATCTCTAAGAATTCTTTGCTAAGACCAAGGTCACAAAGATTTTTCTTCTGTTTATATCCTAAGAAGTTTCATAGTTTTATTTCTTTCATTTAAGGCTATCATCTAAACTAGTTTATTTTTTTTAATGAGGATTTCCAATAGTCTCAGCACCTTTTGTTGAAAAACGATCATTTCCCAATGGAACTGTCAAAAATCAATTGTATAGTAACGTAAAGTTTTATTTCTAAACTTTTAATTCTGTTTCAGTGATTTATAATATAGATCATGTGTAGATTCTATATGGCCCTTCTTATATGCCAAACACCACACTGTCTTGATTATTGTGGCTTTATAGTAAGTAATGAAATCACATAGTGTAAATCTTCCAAGTTTGTTCCTTATTTTCATATTCGTTTTGCTTATTCTACATCATTTGCATTTCTAAATAAATTTTAGATAAGGTTCCTAATTCTTTCTTTGCCAAAACACAAAAACAACCAAAAAGCCTGGTGAGATTTTTATCGAGTATACACTGAGTCTATAGATCAATCTGGGGAGAAATGGAATTGTAACAATATTGAGTGTTTTAATCCATGAACATTTAGAAGTGTATTGTTTAATTTCCAAATAATTGAAGATTTCCCAAATTTCTTTTTGTCATTGTTTTATAATTTAATTCCTTTGTGGTCAGTTTATGATTTAAATCCTTTAAAATTTATTGAGACTTGTTTTATGATCTAGTACACGGTTTTTCTCCTGAAGAATATTCCAGATGTGCTAGGCTAGAAATAGTATTAGAGACAAAGAAGATACTTCATAATAATAAAATAGTCACCATGGCTACAGAATACATATGATTTTCAAGCACATCTGAAACATTCTTCAGGAAATACCATATACTAGGCCGCAAAACAAACAACACACACACACACACACACACACACACACACGTGCACACCCATCAATCCATTTGTGCTGCTTTAACAGAATACAGTCACACATCACTTAATGACGAAGATATGTTCTGAGAAATGCATCATCAGTTGATTTCGTCATTATGCCAACAACCTAGAGTGCACTTATATGAACCTAGGTGGTATAGCCTACTATACACCTATGCTATGTAGTATAGCCTATTGCTCCTAGGCTACAAACCTGTATAGTATGTTACTGTGCTGAATACTGTAGGCAATTGCAATATAATAACAATTATTTTATGTCTAAACATCAAAAACTTACAGTAAAAATACAGTATTATAATTTTATGTGACCACTGTTGTATATGCAGTCCATTGCTGACTGAAATGTCATTATGCAGTATTTGACCATTCCTGAGATCAGGTAATTTATAATTAAGAGAAATTTATTTTCTCAAAGTTTTGAAGGGTTGGGAAGTCCAAGATCAAGATACCGGCAGGTTTGATTGTCTGAGAACTGAAAGGGAGAAATGCCTTCATGTGGCAGAAGGTGAAGGGCAAGCTAGCCAAATGTTGCATAAAGCCCCCTTTATAAGGGTCTTAATCCCCTTTATGAGGGAGGATCCCTCATGGCCTAATTACCTCTTAAATGTCTTGTCTGTTAATACTATCACTTTGGTAACATCTGAATTTTGGAAGGGATACAGTCAAAGCAGTGTATACAGGCACACACACACACACATACACAAAATGTTAGTGGTGTCAAGTTGGTGATAAAATTGCTCAAGTCTTCTAAATCCTTGATGATTTATTGTCTAGTAACTTGATCAATTATTGAGAGTCAGGTACTGAAATCTTCAACCTCTATTGCTGAATTCTCTATTTCTCCTTTCAATTCTGTCTGCTTTTACTTTATGAATTTTGGGGATTCTGTTGTTATTTGTTACATCTTCCTGATGTATTGGCCATTTTTTTAAAATTGTGAAACATCCTTCTTTGTCTCTAAAATGATTTTAAGTTTTGAAGTTTATTTTGTTTGATAATAATAGTCACTTCAGCTCTTTATGGATATGTTTGCATTATACACCTTTTTCTATTCTTTTGCTTTCAACTTACTTGTAACTTTGAACCTAAGCTCTGTTTCTTGCATGTGGCATATAATTGATTTTTGCTTTTTAAATACAATCTGAAAATCTCTGCCTTTTTGTTTTTTTAGACAATTTATATTTCATGTACTTATTTTTATGGTTGTATTTACATTTGCCATTAACTATTTTTCCCATGTCTCCTACTCCTCCTTGGCTGCATGCTTTGTGTATTAAATAAATTTTTAAGAAGCACCATTTTGTTTTATGTTGATTTTTAAGCTATGTTTTGATATATTTTGCCTAACTTTTTGAAGAACAGTTTTGCTGAATATAGAATTATTGGTTAACAATATTTTCCTTTCAGCACTTTGAATGCCATTTGTCTGCCTTCTGAACTCCATTGTTTCAGAAGAAAAGTCAGCCATTAATCACACTGATGCTTCCTGTGTATAATGAATCATTTTTCTTTTGCTTCTTTCAAGATTTTCTCTTTGTCTTTCAAGAGTTTATGATATGTCTATTTGTGAATATCTTTGTTTAGCTCACTTAGAGTTTGTTGAGCTTCTTGGATCAGATTAAAGGTTTTCTTCAAACTTTGGAAATTTTATGCCACTATGTTTTCAAATGTTTTTACTGTCTCTATCTGATCTCTCCTGGGACTCCCATTACATATATTTTGGCAAAATTTATGTTGTTCTACAGTTCTGGTGTGTGATGGTCCATTTACTTTTCTTCATTTTTTTCTTCCTTCCTTGTTCTTCAGATTGGTAATTCTATTAATCCATCCTCAAGTTCAATGATTCTGTCTTCTGCCACCTTGAATTTTCTACTGGGTCTCTTTAATAAATTTTATTTTAGCTCTATTTTTCAACTCCATAATTTTTATTACTTTCTTTAAAAATAATTTGTGTCCTAATTTAGAATCTCTACAGGTTTGATTATTACTGCTCTTTCCTTCCATTCTTTAAGCATTGCTTTCTTTAGTTCTTTAACATATTTATAGTAACTGCCATTTAGTCTTTGTTTTCTAAATCCAGCATTGAGGACACTCAAGATAGTTTCTATTGATATAAATTTGTTTTCATATGAATCACACTTTACTATTTATATGTCTTGGATTTTTTTTTAGTTGAAAACTAGACATTTTAGATAATCTGTTACAACAACTTTGGATTCTAATTTTTATCCCCATGAAGGTTGCTGTTTTATTTGCTTGTGTTATAACTTGCCTTGGCAGAATCAGTGAAATCTGTAGCATGTGAACAATGATGTCTCAGCTCAGTTTTGTTTTTAATATTCAAAACTTTTATTTATAAGATTGACTTTCTAAGGGTCATCCTTGTGTCTGCCTAGTATAGTGGTCAGCCAATAATTTGACTTAGTCACCAAAAAGTTCCACTATTCTTACCCAAAGTTTAGTAGTTTTTAAAGTATAAATACTTCTCAGATTGTTATATGCCTTTGATTGATTTCCAGAGTGCAGAAATTGTTTTTTTTTTTGTCAATTATATCTAGATTTATAGTTGCTCTGGGGGGATAAGCTTTGTTGATCTCCTTACCTGAGCCATAGCTAAAAATTCTTCCTTCCACAGGAAAGTAGTTACTTGACTGGTACAGTTGTAAAATGGCTTTATTAGACTCTTTCTCCTGTGAGGTCTCTGGTGGGTTCTTGAAAGCCTATTCAGTTGGGTCTTTCTAACTGAAACTCCTATAACATTGGCTGTGTATTCTCTTCCTTCATCTTCCTCTTTCTTACTTGGGTGGGTTTTTCAATGGTCCACTTCACACTAACTCTCAACATCATGGTCTCATGATTTTTTCAGGTAGTCCTTTTGGAAAAGATCTTGAAAATAGCTCCTGGCTCACTTTCTCTTCATGTGGCCCACATATGGTACTCAGGAAATGTGCATTAATCCTTGTCCTGGCAAGCTCAAGGAGTACCAGCCTTCCCAACAAAGCAACTACTCTTTTTTAATCCACCACCAAATCAATTCACCATCTGTGTCTCTTGTCTTCTAGATTTCCAGGCTGCAGTCCAACATTGTCCATAATTTCCAACTTTAGGGAGCACTTAGTGAGGTCTTTGAGTCATCCCCCTGAAGCTCTCCTCACTGTGGGAATGGGGAAAAAATTCAGAACAGTTCTCTCAAAGAAATCCTCTTCATAACATTCTTTCTCAACTCCCACACTTCCAATTCTTTTTATAAACTCCTTGTTGTAAGAGATTTTTGGAGGCATAAAACTGGTTTCCCCCAAATATTTCCTTTTGAAAATCTGCTTCTTACCTTGAAACATTATTTTAGAACTTCTTATCTACTGTATCTTGCTGCCCCATTAAAAATTCCAATTTGGCGTTCTATTACACTTGTGTTTATTTTTAGAGACTTCTTCTGGTCCCTTTCAGACTAAACACTGTTTCTTAAAGCTACGGGACGTTCATAGATATTAGTGAAAAATGGGACCTATGAAAAAATAACTTTGGGGAATAAATACTGTGTTAAGCAAAGGTAGGCAGATCTCTTTTGTTGCAGGAATTATCAGCTTTCTTCAACATGTTAATATGAACTGTGAAGTTACAAGTAGGGCATGTAGAATATAGATTTTATCAAACTTATTTGACCATGAGGAACCCTCCCCTATCTTTCTTGAAAACTGTTTCAAAGGATTGGCATTCTGCAGGAGATATTTTGGAAATATTAGCCTGAAAATTATCAGTGGAAAGGAAGGGTATCTTCTTCTTTATCCAGAAAACTCGCCTAAGGGAGACAACATGTTATTGTCCTTAACCTACTCCTAACCATGGGAATTCTGAAAGTTTCACGTGTTTTTATTGTTTTAAAAAAACCTGATTGTGGTAGAGCTTAATGGCATAGTCCTTTAACTAGACTATGAATTCCTTGAGGATGGGAACCCCATCTTATTCATCTTGCATCTCTAAGGCATCTCCAAGTACCTGGCACCTAGCAGGACTGAATGAACAAAAGTGTTAGTGGAGGGTTCCTTTACTTCTTTTTTTAAAGAAAGTAAGAAAGGTCTCCACACTGGGGTCCCAAACCACAGACATGCAATAGTCAGACAAACCTATTGGGTGCTTATGAAACCTCCCAGTGTGTAAACTCTGTGCTTATGCATATTTGGCGTACAGAAGAATGTGTATGCAAATTAAATGTGCAAATGTCCTGTGCTCTTTCCAACCAGGGTGAGTTTTCTCTTTCTTTATATCTGGGAGTGTGATTGTATACACACAGCTAAAGAGACGAGTTGCTAAGAACTTTCTGAAAGAAATGAATGGGATAAAACAGATTGCCAAGTTACTGAGTGGTAATTAAGAACAGATTCTTAACATCATCACTTTACCATTTTTAAGATATTTTCCTTTAAAAGACAAAACCACTGAATGATGAAATGTGTTATGCTTCTTCTGATAGCCCTATGTCTTTGTTCAGTTGCACACACATGTATGTGCCAGTCCAAAGTCACACATCCTGAACATTGTAAACAGTCTCAAACTATTTCTCAATGGAGAGAAGTGTGGGGGGGGGGAGGGGGTGTCCTATCTTCACCTCCAATATCAATCACTCAGGGAAACTTCTTTCTTTTAAATATTCCAAAATATAATTTTACCCTGAAGCTAACTGGAATACTTGGCCCTGAGCATTATTTTTCAAAGGATTTTGAGCTACTGAAAATGGGGATACAATGGAAGTTTGTATGTGATCATGACAGTGCAAGTACCCTGGCTCCAGAGATAACAAAAGCGGTAGTGGCTACTAGCAGGAATGGCCTTTGCAGACTGGGGACCTCGGGCTTCGATCACAGATTGTCTGGCAGGAGATGGTCAGAAAAGAATTCTACCCGATTTCCCACCCACTCTAGAACTCTACCTACTGTGTGATAGTCCCTCCCAGTTTGGCCAGGTGTGGTGCACTGGGCCAGAGTTGCCTTGCTGGCCTTTGAGGGAGGCCACATACCAGATTAGACATACCCGTGGCCTGCCTCTCTGCGGGGGTGGAGGTCCGCCGCCACTATGTCCCAGAATTGTGTGTCTTGTGGTTAAACACTTGGGGTTTTGACGTAGGCAAGGCAGCAGAGCCGACCCTCAAGGCTGCTGCAAACAACCTGAGAAGGCTTCTCAAAAATGCAGTCCTGCTCTTTGGGAGGAGATGGCCTTTATGGGGACAATTTTCTGATTGCTGCCTATTTGCTGCAGTCCTGTCTGAGCAAAAGAATATAGAAAAGTGTGTGTGTGTGTGTGTGTGTGTGTGTGTGTGTGTGTCCCATCTTCACCTCCAATATAGATCACCCAGCGAAACTTCTTTCTTTTAAATATTCCAAAATATAATTTTACCCTGAAGCTAACTGGAATACTTGGCCCTGAGCAAGTTTTTGGGGGATATTTCTTAACTCCAGGCAAAGAGGTTTGCAGAGAGCTGGATGCCAGGAACCTGTATATTAATGTTAAATACATTCTTAATATTAACTAACAGAGGAGCTGTGTGTGTTGGGTGGAGGGAGTGGGTATAGAGGTAGGAAAAAGGGCAAAGGAAAGAAAAGGCATATAAGAATAGCGGCAATCTTAAGGTATACATATTCTGCGATTTAATCCTTACTCTAGCACCACGGGATTGATCCTTCTATTAGTCTGAATTTTGCAGAGAAGTGAAATGATGCTCTTCCTTACAAAAGCCAGAGCTGGAATTAGAAACCAGGTTTTTCTAATGCCATATTCTGGGGTCATTTCTACCACATGACAATGAGGACCTAAAATATCTTCAAGATGTTGTGACATGCAGTTCATGTCCTATTGTTAGGTACTTACTTTCAGGAAGAAATTGTGGTAGCCATGGGCTTTTTCTCTCTTATCTGTATCCTTGGAAGTTACTGTGAGATAATACAAGTCCAGGAGTTCTGTCCTGAGCAATGGAGATTGTATCCATTACTAGAAGTGACAGAAGCAGGATAGGCCCAGGATCAGGCTCATGATCAAAACACCTGATGTGTGATGTGTCTGTGCAGAATGGGGTCCAGTTAAGGACAAGTTGCTTCTGCCTTCTAGGTATTAACAGCACACCTGATACTAGAGTTTGACACCTCCCTGAACAGAGTTTAAGGGCCAGCAGATTGATATTGACCACATAAGTGGTGGGATGAAAAAGACTTTGAAATTTTGAGGCATCCTTTTCCTTCCTAGTTTCAGAAGAACTTATTAAGGTAGAGATTTTCAATTTATTTTGCTTAATTAGACCTTTACAACAATCCTTTAGGGTGGAGTAATCTTCATCCCATGTTGTTGTTGAAGGCACTGTATTTGTTAGGATTCTCCTACTAACAGGAGATTCAGAGAAACAACCAACAGGTTTGTAGTATGTGAATATTGAGAGAGAGAGACTGAATTTAAAGAATTGGCTTATGTAATTACAGAGGCCTGGTGAGTCTAAAATCTGCAGGCTGGAGACCCAGGGAAGCATTGCACTTAGAGTCCTAAGGCAGTCTGCTCACACAGTTCCCTCTTGGGTGTGGGGCTCAGTCTTCGTTCTATTAAGACCTTCAATTGATTGCATGAATCCTACTTACATTATGGAGGGTGATCAGCTTTATTTAAAGTCCACCAATTTAAATATTAATCTCATCCAAAACCACCTTCACAGAAATAGCCAGAATAATGCTTGATCAACTATCTGGGCACTGTGGCACAGCCAAGTGGACACATGAAGCTAACCATCACAAAAACTAGGCTTGAGAAAGTTCCCTGCCATGCTGAGGTCACACAGCAGGGAGAGGCGAGGCTGGGGATTTAACCAAGGTCTTTGGTTCGAACACTTGCATACTCTCCACCATCTGCTATTGTCCACAGCAGTAAATCAGAGGAAGGTATATGTTATTTGTGGAGTGTCACATATTTATTAGATGACATATTCATGGGGCCTTCATTTATTCTTCAGAGAGTCTTTACTGAGTGCTCATGCAGTAATAGACTAGAAGCTCTACCCCTGGAGAGTGAGCAAGTGACTTTTGTGAAGCCTGCTTCTCACCATGACAGGCTGGGTCTTGGAAGTATATAGCGAGCTTTGGAAGGCAGGCCAACTATAATGTGCTGTTTGAGAATTCTTCATCAAGCAGGTACAATTTTCCAGATGAGTAGTGTGCTACAAACAGCCTCACTGTATGTTCTGGGAACATTCCTAGAATATGCAGGTGAAAAATGATGAAACCTCTTTCTTGGGGATCTTGAGAATAGGAGAGACCCCTATAGCAGGGCCCTGTGTGTGACAGGGCTGGGGGTAGGGAGGGAATCAGATGATTTTCGAGCATGTGCGCCTACATCATGGACTCTTCAGGACTCACCAACCTCAAAAACAGCTCCTTAGCACTGAGATCCACATATTTTATGCATTTCTCTTGCTCCTCTTCTCAACAGAACCTAATTAAGAATGCTTGGGGGCTAGGTGCAATGACTCACACCTGTAATCCCAGACCTTCGGCCTCTCAAGTTGGGAGGATTGCTTGAGACCAGGAGTTTGAGATTAGCTTGGGAAACATAGCAAGACTCCATCTCTAAAAAGGAAAGATTTTAGCAAGGCCTAGTGGTGTGCACCTGTAGTTCTAGCTACTGAGAAGGCTGAGGTGGGAGAATCCCTTGAGCTTAGGAGTTTGAGGCTATAGTGAGCTATCATTTTGCCACTGCGTTCCAGCCTGGGTGACAAAGAGAGACCCTGCCTCCAAAAAAAGAAACACCTGGGCAAGGATGGAGAGACTTCCCTCTCCCAGACCTAGAACGTTTGATCCTCAGCCTCACTTCCCCTCTTTCCGTCCTTGACATGCCCCCCACCTACCACCTCTGAGTCTCTGGCCCTATCTTTTTTTGTTGTTTATTTATTATTATTTTTTGAATTGGAGTCTCCTTCTGTCGCCCAGGCTGGAGTGCATGGGTGTGATCTCGGCTTACTGCAACCTCTGCCTTCGAGGCTTAAGTGATTCTCCTGCTTCAGCCTCCCCAGTAGCTGAGATTATAGGTGCATGCCATCATGCCTGGCTAATTTTTGTATTATTATTAGTAGTAGTAGTAGTAGAAACGGAGTTTCACCATGTTGGTTAGGCTGGTCTCTAACGCCTGACCTCAACTGATCCGCCCACCTTGGCCTCCCAAAGTGCTGGGATTATGGGCTTGAGCCACTGTCCCTGGCCTGGTTTGTTTTTGAGACCAGGTCTTGCTATGTCACCCCGGCTGGAGTGCAGTGGCATGATCACGGCTCACTGCAACCTTTGTCTGGCCCTATTTTTAATTCTCTGACTCTCTCTTTTATCCAGTCTCATCTTTAATTTTATCCTTTCTCTCACTTTGCCTGAAATGAAGTTACCCAGTATCAATTTCATAGACAGGTTCTCACAGGCACTGCAGAAAAAGGAGTTAACAAGGATATTCTATTTCTCATTCCGTTTGCCACTCCGTTTCTATTTGGTCTGCTGCTGCTAACATCTATCAATTCCACTACATTTTCTTATGACCGTGAACAGTTAGATTGGCCTGTGGTTTCCAAGGGAGGATGGTTACACCATAGTTCCTGATACTAGAAATGAGTCATCGGAAGACTCTCTTATGCCTTAGTAATTTTCCTGCATCCTTTTGTTACAATAATTGTTAACAATGGATACCATTTATTTATTACTTGCCATAGGCTGGGACATGGAGGCAATAAATAGTTGGAAAAGAGGGATTAAAGTTGGGAGGAAAATGGTTGGATATAGATTTGAATGTAGAGATAATGGCTGAATTTCCCAGACAGTTATTAAGCCTGTGGTGGAATTCACAGAAAGAATGAGGTCTCAAGGGGAGGGTCTGTGACACTCAGAAAAAGAATGGCTGCTGACAGCCCTGGGGAACATTGAGACCCTGGGGGAACAAGAGAACCCAGAAGATGAAGTTTCACAAAAGAAGTTATACCGATAGGGAGGTGTCCATGAGAGACAGGAGCCCTTCAAGAAAGAGGTGGTCTAAGCAGTTCAAAGGGTGTGAGAATAAAGAATGATGAGACTGGATTCATCTAAAAGGCCGCAAGACCTTAGAAAGAATGGCTGCGGGGATTCAGGGCAGGATGTCAGAGGGTAGCTGGAGAAGCCAAGGGTGAAGGGAGACAGTGGACTGGGCTTAACTGTGAGTGGATTATGGCACTTTCCAGTTCTGGAATTTACGTGCAATGTCTTTCATCTTGGTTAAATAGAACTCATACTGATGTAGAAGGAATGACGATTCTTCATTGGATGTTTTTGTTGTGTTATTAAAGATGTTGCAGAAACTACATAGAATTGGAATAAGAGGAACTAGGTTGCCGTCTAAAGTCACTTATTTGCTGACTGTGTGATCTTTGGCAGAACACTGATCAGATGTCTTTTTTAAAATCGAAAAATGGTTTATTTTTGGTGATAATTCCCAAAGTTATGAGGATCAGAGGAGATACATGTTAATGGGCTTTGGAACCCATAAAAAATTATGCTCTTTTTGTTCTTTATTTGAGACAGAATTTTGCTCTGTAGCCTAGGTTGGAGTGCAGTGGCATGATTTCAGCTCACTGCAACCTCCACCTCCCGGGTTCAAGCGATTCTCCTGCCTCAGCCTCCTGAGTAGCTGGGATTACAGGCATGCGCCACCACACCTGGCTAATATTTTGTATTTTTAATAGAAATGGGGTTTCACCGTGTTGGCCAGGCTGGTCTCAAACTCCTGATCTCAGATGATCTGCCCGCCTCAGCCTCCCAAAGTGTTGGGATTACAGGTGTGAGCCACAGTGCCTGTCCAAGAATTATGCTTTGATCTGCAGTAAAAACAAAAAAAGGCCAGGTGAGGAGATCAAGGGGAGTGGATCACGAGGTCAAGAGATTGAGACCATCTTGGCCAACATGGTGAAACCCTGGCTCTACTAAAAATACAAAAATTTAGCCATGTGTGGTGGTGCACGCCTGTAGAACCAGCCAGTCTGGAGGCTGAAGCAGGAGAATGGCTTGAACCCAGGAGGCAGAGGTTGCAGTGAGCCAAGATCGCACCACTGTACTCCAACCTAGCAACAGAGCAAGACTCCACCTCAAACAAACAAACAAAACCAAGCAAGGAAATTTAAAAACAGAATTATGCTAAAGTGCAAGGCATCATGCTAAAAAATATTATCATATCTGTAAGCCAATGCTCAGTAATTATCCAGTATTATATTTAGGTGGATTGATGAAAAGCATAGTAGGTTAAGATTTATATTTGCCCATAAAGAATAGAAAACTCAATTACAATAACTTAAACACATAGGGGTTTGTTTTTCTCACTTAACAAAAAGTCAGAGGAAGGTATAGCCACTTATGGATGGTATCTAGGACCTTGGCTCCTTTGAGCTTTCTGCCCCGCTGCCCTTAAGAGAATGGCTTTTGTTCTCAAGGTAGCAAGATGGATACTACATCTCAAGGCATCATCTCAATCCTCCAGGAGAGAAGAAATGGGGAAGGAAGATTAGAGAATGTGAAGGGGAATGTTATACGAATCTGACCTTTTCTTAAAGAGTGTTTGTGTAAGCCAAAAAAGCAATAGGAGAGAGATCCAAGATGACTGATCACTAGCAGCTCGGGATTGTAGTTCCCACTGAGAGCGCAGAGAACGAGAGGACGCCACACTTTCAGATCAATTTTTGCTGCTCACGCACCAGGTGATTCCCAGCGGAGGAGCCCCACGGGTCGCCAGCGCGACTCTTGTGGCTGGCGAGGTGGTTTTGCCGCTGCCTTGGTGTGGTGGTTCTTGGTGCAGATTAAAAGCACCATCAATCTTAACGCCGCTGTTTTGGCTGGCGCAGTGGGTTGCTCAGATTTTAGCGCCGGGAATCAACAAGTTGGACGTCCATTCAGAAACCCAACTATAAAGACGGTAATTAGAAAGACCACAGATGGATAAATCTATAACGAAGGGAAGAAACCAGCCTAAAAAGGCTGAGAATACCCAAAATCAGAATGCCTCTTCCTCTACAGGGGCTCACACTTCCTCATCAGCAACGGAACAAGGCCTGATGGAGAAACACTGTGTTCCATTAGCAGAAGCAGGCTTTAAAAAGTGGATGATAAGAAACTTCTGGGAATTAAAAGAACTTGTTCTAACCCAATGCAAAGAAACTGAGAACTTCAAAGAAAGACTTGACGAAATGTTAACAACAATACACAATTTAGAGAGGAATATAAGTGAATTAATGGAGCTGAAAAACGCAACACGAGAACTTCGCGAAGTATGCACAAGTTTTAACAGCTGAATTGATCAAGCAGAAGAAAGGATATCAGAGGTTGAAGACCAACTTAATGAAATAAAATGTGAAGACAAGATTAGAGAAAAAAGGATAAAAAGAAACGAGCAAAGTCTCCAAGAAATATGGGACTACGAGCAAAGTCTCCAAGAAATATGGGACTATGTGAAAAGACCTAATCTACGTTTGATAGGTGTACCTGAATGTGACGAACAGAATCAATCCAAGCTGGAAAATACGCTTCAGGATATTATTCAGGAAAACTTTCCCAACCTAGCAAGGCAGGACAATATTCAACTCCAGGTAATACAGAGAACATTACAAAGATATTCCTCAAGAAGACCAACCTCAAGGCACATAATCGCCAGATTCACCAGGGTTGAAATGAAGTAGAAAATACTGAGGGCAGCCAGAGAGAAAGGTCAGGTTACCCATAAAGGGAAGCCTATCAGACTCACAGCAGATCTCTCAGTAGAAACCCTACAAGCCAGAAGAGAGTGGCGGCCAATATTCAATATTCTTAAAGAAAAGAGCTTTCAACCCAGAATTTTACATCCAGGCAAACTAAGTTTCATAAGCGAAGGAAAAATAAAATCTTTTGTGAACAAGCAAGCACTCAGAGATTTCATCACCACCAGGCCTGCTTTAAAAGAGCTTCTGAAAAAACCACTACAAATAGAAAGGAACAACCAGTATCAGTCTTTCTAAAAAATACCAAAAAATAAAGAACATCAACATAATTAAGAACTTGTATAAACTAATGGGCAAAACAGCCAGCTAACATTAAACGGCAATATCAAACTCACATATATTATTATTAATTCAACGAAATCCCCCAATCCAAAGTCACAGACAGGCAAAAAAAAGCCAAGACCCATTGGTATGCTACATCCAGACCCATCTCACATGCAAGGTTACACAAAGACTCAAAACAAAGAGATGGAGAAAAATTTACCAACCAAATGGAGAGTAAAAATAATAAATAAATAGAAAGCAGGAGTTGCAATTTTTGCTGAAAAAATAGACTTTAAAGCAACAAAGATCAAAAGAAGCAAAGAAGGATATTACATAATGATAAAAGGATCAATGTAACAAGAAGAGCTAAAGGTCCTAAATATATACGCACCCAATACAGGAACACCCAGATATATAAGACTTATAAAAAGGCTTAGACTCCCACACAATAATAGTGGGAGACTTCAACATCAATATCAGACAGATCAATGAGACAGAAAGTTAACATCGATACCCAGGACTTGAACTCAGATCGGAAACAAGTAGACTTAATTAACATTTATAGAACTCTCCACTTTAAATACACAAAACATACACTGTTATCAGTACCACATCACACCCATTTACAGGTTTAAATGAAATATTGGTTGGCTGCTTGTTAGTTATTTTCTTCCCTCATTTTTTTTTTTCCATGTCTCTATTACTAAACACACTTACAGGCATACCCATTTTTAGACTGCATTCTAGCCCGGGCAATAAAGCAACATCCCAGTTCTCTCTCCCTCTCCCTCTTCCTCTCCTTCATTTTTTCTTTCTTTTTTTTTTTATTCTTTATCTTTCTTCCTTTCTCTCTTTCTTAAATAAATAACTTCTAAGAATAAAAACAAAACAAAACAAAACAAAACAGGTAGGCCTCTAATGTGAGTGACATACTGCTTAAATCAGAGAACTGTTGCATAAGAACCGGAAAGAAAAAGAAAAAAAGAAAAACAGGAGAGAGCTATGGATGCATGCAGATACCCACTGCAGCATTACCGGACACAAAAGAGCTTCAATAACTTCACAATAGGGGAATGAGAGCATATTACATCATAGCATCAAAGTGCAATGTCACACAGTGAGTATAGTTACAATTATGAGGATTTTATGGAAACACAGAAAATGCTGAGAAGATGTACAAAATATAAAATTTCGGCCAGGCACAGTGGCTCATGCTTGTAATCCCAGCATTCTGGGAGGCTGAAGCGAGAGGACTGCTTGAACTCAGGAGTTTGAGACCAGCCTAGGTAACATAATGAGACCCTATCTCTACAAAAAATAAAAAATTAGCAGGGTGTGGTGGCATGCACCTGTAGTCACAGCTACTTGGAAGGCTGGGTGAATCGCTTGAACCCAGGAGGTCAAAGTTGCAGTGAGAGATGATTGTGCCACTACACTCCAGCCTGGGTAACACAGCAAGATCCTGTCTAAAAACAAAAATAATGAAATTTCATGTAAATAATGAGTATATCTATATTAAAATATGCACATAAAATATACGCATGAGGAGAAAAATTGGAAGGCAATATACAAAAAATACAAATAGCTTTGTGCCGGGCATGGTGGCTCCTGCCTATAATCCCAGTGCTTTAGGAGGCCAAGGTGGGTAGATCACTTGAAGTCACAAGTTTGAGACCAGCCTGGGCAACATGGCAAAATGCCGTCTCTTAAAAAAAAAAAAAAAAAAAAAAGTGTTTGTGTAAGCCATCCTGTCTTCTGCATTCCAATCTCACTGGTCAGAACTGGGTCTCATAGCAATCGCAAGCTACTAGGGAGTCTGGGATGGTGAATATTGTAGATTTCTAGCTTCTTTATATTCTTCTTTTGTATTTTTAGTAGAAATGGGGTTCCACCATGTTAGCCAGGCTGGTCTCCAACTCCTGACCTCAGATGATCGACCCGCCTCGGCCTCCCAAAGTGCTGGGATTACACTCATGAGCAAAGTGAGAAAGGCAAGAGAGAAGGAGTTTGTCAATGGCTTCTGGAAACCAATTTGCAGGGTCTACTGAAGAACAGAGCTCATCGTGCCAGTGGAGCCTTGATATGAGCGAGGAGATGGAAGGAGGTAAAAGTGGGGTATTATGCTGGGGAGAGCAACCCCACAGTGACCACACAGCAGCTCTCTGCTACAGGGTCCTCGATGGCTTGGATCAAAACAGTGTGGC
The DNA here is from genome assembly GCF_001604975.1 of Cebus imitator. Taxonomy (NCBI): domain Eukaryota; kingdom Metazoa; phylum Chordata; class Mammalia; order Primates; family Cebidae; genus Cebus; species Cebus imitator. The sequence continues at coordinate 1,511,680 of NW_016107766.1, read as the reverse complement.
TGGCCCCTACTGACAGGCTCAACCTTAAGACTTGGCTCCTTCTGGCAATCAGCTCTAACTAGCTGCTGCCAAAGAGGTAAACACATTCCAAGTCCTTGAGTCCCTGCTGCGCTGTAACTGTGGTTAAAACACACCCCCACCTCTACCCGGTTTGGACTAATGAAAAGTTCACTATAGTTGTGTTTTAATGATGATTTGCAGTTATCCGTGCCTCTTCCCATTCATGGTGCAATGAATACCTAAATACTTGTGTTGTCTAACCATGTAAGTATTTTGCATTTCACGTGTATCATTTTAAGTTAATTCTCCAATCCTTGGGAACCATGAAGGATAACGCATTACATTCTCTTTCTTTTTTTCCTCTGGAAGGATGGTCCTTAAACCAAGCCATTTCCCTAAGCCCCTTTGGCCAGGTTGGAAAAACAGATGACCACTGATCCAGAATGACCACTGAACACCCAGAAAACCCTATACAGGTCCTAACCCAGTGAGGGCACCATTTGCTTGCAGAAGGAGCTAGGGGAAATAGGAAACAGAGAAGATCAAATACTGCCCGTGAGGGTATTGCCAATCCCAGAAAGGACAATTACTCCTGACCAAAGCAATCTCTAGCTCAGTCAAGGAGACAGACACAATCACATTTTTAAAAAAACTAAAAGCAAAGTTTAAAAGTATGAATAAGAACAGTTGTAAACTGCTTAAACTATGCATATAAGCAATGAAATAAGATGAATTGACTGGCGCTGAGTTGGAAAAGCTATACAGAGGCATGGAGTGTGGAACATAATTTAATAAAAATAAACTTAAAAAAAAAATATATATATATATATATATACACACACACACATATACACTACCCAAAAAGAAATGGAAAAGTTGCTAGGGCGTGGATCAGGGCTCCTAATTGGCTGTTTTGTTGTGCCTGATTTCGCTCCCGTCTTGCCCAGCAGCCCTCTGGGACACACTGTCCAATGCAGGGACACTTTGGGGAGGGACAGGAGATTCCCTGGCACCGGGACCTCGAGCTCCGAGCCAGCCTCAGACCAGGCCTTTTCCCGTGGCCCAGAGGATGAGCGAGGGAGAAACCCGCTGCCCAGGTGGCCACTTTTGCCTCCTTGACCCTTCCATGTTTCCAAAACAGAGCCCCCCCCTCCAGGAGGCTCCCTGCCAAAGTGGGGAACAGCTACCCTCATTGTGCGCCTCGCTCTGCGGAGGCGCCCTCCCCCCGCCTCCGTTAGGTCTGAAAGTGTGAAAATTACAAATCCCAAGAAACTGCAATCAGAACTCTACCTAGGGAAAATTCAGAGTATCCTTGCCATAAATATCCCGCTCCAAGACGCCTGACGTCAGAGCGGGGCGGGCGGACCGGCGCGAGGCCGGGCCTGGAGGGGCGGCAGCCGCGGCTTCTCCGGGATAGCGCGGAGCACGCAGGAGCGAGCGGAGCGCGGGCGGCGCCGGACCTCGGGCTGCGGGAGCGCGGGCGCCCTGGGGTCCTCGGAGTAAGTGCGGCCGGCCCTGGCGCTCCCCGTTGTGGGGTCGGGGCCGCGGGAAGCCCTCTCCACCGGGCTCCCACACTTTTCTCCCCTCTGCTTTCTTTAGCATGCCCCGCCGCGGGGCTTGGGGAGGCTGCGACTCCGCAGGCTGGCGGTTTTGTTTCTCCAAAGTGTTTGCAGGAGCCGCCGACCCCGGAGTGGGCTCCCAGGGCCGCTGTGTGTGTTTGCGTGTGTGTGTGTATGGGTGTGATTGCGTGTGTCTCTGTACCGGCACATCGGGACACAGGAAATGTCTTTGGAAAACTTTTTAAAAATGTTTCTTTTGCGGCTTTGAAACTGGACTTGTGGTTGTCACAAGTGGACAAACACTGAAGCCACCCCCCCAAACTGACCAGTTTTTGGTGATGGCTTTTCTGGATTCGGCTTCAACCTTCGCTTGGCTGGGCTGAAGTCTTCACAAGCCCCCAACTCCCACTTGCAGGCCTGGCCTCTGGCCAGCGGGCAGGGCAGCCGTGAGTTTCTTGTTTTCAGTGGCAGTGGGACCTGAGCGGGGGAAGGAGCATCCCAGGAAAGGGGTCCCCGGACTCCGGGGCTCTCAGCACCTGTGGTCGCAACCCAACCTCAGGCCCTGACCTTACCAGGTGTTGGGACTCTGGCTTAACCAGAGAAGGAGGGATGTGGTCTGGCGGCAGGTAATTTTGTGAAGAGGATGAGAAGGATGAGGGGGAGGTGGTGGTGGCGTTCAGGACGCTGTGGCCCTGTGTCCAACCGTACCTTGGGATCTGGATGGATGTTTCTGCCACATGGCCACAGTGGTGAGGCCCGTGCCAGGTTCTCTGGGAGTGCCGCGTGTGGTGCCCCAAACAAGATGCAAGCTCCTAACATAACGAGACGTGTCTGAGCTGTGGGGTGGAGGAAGGGGGGCGGTGGGGGAGAGGGAAAGAGATTTTTATCAAAATTGAACACAGATTGCTGAGGTCTGGGCTTGATTTAACTCTTCTCTCTCTGCCTCGGCCACTTCTCCACAGTTTTGGAGTGGATTTGGAACGTCTCTCGGAGGGTGGGAAGGAAAATCACACCTCTCCAGAAAAGAGTCTCCATACGTTTTCCTTGATGCTCACATGGGAGTGAAGGCAGCTTCCCATCTTCAAAAAGTTCAAAGTCTTGTGTTTTCCCCCTTCTGAGTTTGATGTCAGTTTCTTGAGTTTCTTTGCAAAGCCACCGAAGCAGGGGATGGATTTTCCCTAGGGCCTAGGGCGGAAAGTGTGCTCTGCTGAGAGTAGGGAGAAAAGGAACGTTGGGGCTGTATGGGTCGTCAGCCCTGAGTAGCACAGTGCCAGGCACTGCCTGTCAGTAGCTGGGCTCCACAAAGCAGTGACTACAGACAGCCTGAATTTTCAGTTTTGCTCTAGCCAGGTCTCCGGTTTTGTATTTTGCAGTAGAGCCAACCTACGATGTTTGGGTGGGAGGAAGATTACTGGACTCTCCCTATGTCCTGGAAGAATGAGAGAATGAAGGGACAGGGAGGAAGTCTGGATGTAAAAACAGCCCCACACACAGGAAGTTAAGATTCGGGAAGGATTTTAGAAAGTATAGAAATTGACCCCCAGGGAAGCTTCATAAAAGATGGAGCAGGAAGCAATGTCAGGAACAGACTCATTTAACCTCAGAAGTATGTTGTCAACTAAAGTGGAATGAAGAAGGAGGGCAGTGTAAACAAGGGTGCATGTAAACGAGTGACTGGTCCCCATGAGATGCACATGCCTGCCTGTGTTTACACATACATGACTGTGTGGGGATGGCCACAGCCTCAGGCATGGGAGGAAAAATGGTCCATTTCTTCATATACGCTGGGAACTCTGTCTAACCCCCATTTCTTCCTTTATGCAAACAACTGTGCTATTATTGTCTTGCTCCCTGGTAGTTGCAAACTCTGGCTCCTAACTCCCAGCTGAGTTTTCAGAGCTTTTCCTTCAGCGCCTTGGATGCTGAGGGAATACTCGTGCCCCCATCAGGACAAAAAGAGGAGAGAACATTCTCCTGGACATTAGAACTTAGAGATTCAAGGGCTCAAGAAGGTGGAGGTTGTGCGGGCAGGGCCAATAGGAAGGCCTGTGAATGATTTTGCTTTGGGTGGGTGTGGGGGAAGTTGAAATACTATTGCTTGCTGTGAGAACGTGTTCTCTCCTCAGTCGTCTTTCCTAGATCTCTGTCTCCAGAGTTTTTGATGCAAAGCAGGTTAAACTCCTCATTACTGAATAGCCTTGATCCAGGGGTAAAGAATGGAGATAAGGAGTAAGTACAGGTAGTAGGGAAGGCATAGAGATAATGAAGGATGAGGCTTGCTTCTTTGATTTTAGCGGGGTCAATGGAAGTAACAAGTTTAAATGTTCTCGTTCATTTCTATTATTTAAAAATAGAAAACTACCCAGGGTTCAGAAGGGACCCCTCAGAGCAGGTTTCTCAGAAATACTCTTATCCCAGCATACAACTCCTTAGGGAGAGGTAGGGGGCAAGAACTGGCCTTTCAGCTCTTTCTACATGTGGGGTTTCTCTAGGGATCAGTGGAGTCATGATGCTTTTGGGCTTGCACTAGGAGACATTTCACCAGCATCAGAGCTGGGACAAATTCTCAGGCCATGGATGCCTAGACTGACGTTGAAGCCTTCTTGTGGCTTATTCTATCAGCTCAATCTTCTGGCCAGCTCTTTGGTCATTTTTGAGATTAGATTAATTAGATGGGATGCTTTCTGAGGCATCCTTGAAGGTCCAAAGGGCAAACACAGCTGGCAGAAAGAACAAGTTGGAGGATGTCCTTGGCTTTGATAGCAGATGCCCCTCTAGATCTCAACAGCTGGAGACTCTGTGTCAAGGATTCTGTGTCATTCAGCCCTGGACTTCAGAAGCAGCCTGACACAGTGGAAGGAGTGCAGATTTCTGATCAGCTGCCTGGAGAGAGAACTGTGACCTATATACAAATTAGTAACCTGGGCTACATGACTTATTGCTTCTGAGCTTCAGCTTCCTCATCTGTAGAATAAGGATAGTATTTACCTCCCCAGGTTATAAGTGTGCATAGACAACATTTATGCACAAAGACTAAGAACAGAGCTCAGAATGTTGTAGACCCGCGATAAAGGGAATGCTGTATTTTTATTTTTCCATTTTTCAGCCATCAGGAGCCAGTATTGCTTGGAAAGAACCTGTCCCCAAATCTAGCTACATGTTTTCCGTGACTGAAGGCCAGTGGGTGGAGTTTCTAGGGCTCTGGTCACCTTTACTTCCTCCCTCTAGAAAAGATGACCAGTGAAGATTTTCCATGAGCATTCCTGGTCCATTATCCTGAGGGGTGGGAGGAGGAACCAGGTATCCTAGATGTCTAGCCTAGAAATCACTCTTGTGTTTGTGCTCCCTAGGGAGGGAGAAGGACAGAAGCACAGATTGTTTATGTATGGTGGGGAGGGGAAAGGTAGGGAGGTGGGGGCAGGGCAGGAGGGTCAAGGACCAATTGAGCCTTGAAGGATAAGTGTGAGGTCAGAGAGCGGCTAGGCAGCCACTTCTTGTCAAGGGTGCCCAGGTCAGAGTAATGGGAGAACATGATGGGTTGTAAAGAATGAAAGCTTTAGCCATGGTAAACATCTCCAATGGGTACGGGGTGGGAGGCTGCCCCCTGAACCCTGACTGATACATTATCCAAGGGAGTGACTACTCCAAAGGAAAAAAGGAGCATCCGATGTTAGAGAGCAGCTGCAGCTCCTCTTGGATCATCCCAAACCTTCTAAGTTATCCTTCAAGTTGACATTTAAGACTTTGAAGATCACATTTGTTTTTGTTTTGTTCAAGCTCCCTCTTTAACCATGGCCTGGGATGACTTTGTAGCTTTTAAGAGGCTCAACCAGTGGCCAACTTCTCTTGCGATGGCCCAGAGTGGGGGTCAGTGAATTCCTCACTCCTGGCAGCATCTATTTCTCCAACTCTCTCCACATTTTTTTTTTTTTTTTTTTTTTTTTTGTTGTTGCTTCATTACGAGCTTCTAAAATTGCACAGTCAAGATGCTGTGGGGGGAGGAAATAAGTGACTGTTCTTGGAACCTGTGCAGCATTATGCTAGCACTGGCCAAGGCTTATCAGACTATGGCTGTTAATAGCTGTTGTGGGTTTCTTTCTGGGTTCCCCCTTCCAAAAAAAAAAAACAAAACCAAAAAACAAAAGAACCTGGAAAAAATGAACTTTAGGCAGTTTGGTGTCTCTTTCAATCTGGGCCAAAGAGGAACTGAATTATTTGTGGTACATCCTATGGTTCCAAGGAAGAGCTTTAGAATCAAGCAGGCAGAGATTGAGTTCTGGAACCACCAGGTCACAAGCTTTCTAACCTCTCTGAGTCTTCTTTATCTGTTAAATGAGAACAATAACTGTTCTCATTTCCCAGGGTTGTTCTGAAGATGAAATGGAATGATACATGGGAAGAAGCTAGCAAACTGCTCAGTAAAATGTTAATGCTATTTCCCTCTCCAGTTCTAAGTTCATGAAAGTACATGGGTTCAGACATTTGTCCACAAGTCAAAGTAAATAAGCCACTTATTCAAGGATTAACAACTGTGCTCAGAGGTCAGATATCTCAGCCTGGAGATGGAGACCCTTTATTCAAAAGTGAGGCACAGAACAGTGTTCCCCATGCCAAGCAAATAGCAGCCCCATGTGACCCTCTATTGGAATAAAGGAAAGGCCACCAGCTCACTCACCCATGAATTTGGGCTATTTGGTGAGCTCTCCATAGAGCTTGTTTAAAAAAATCTCAAACACTGTCCTGAGAATCAAGGTCAAAATTGAGCACAGAAATCATTGAGGCAGTACCTAACATTAAAATCTAATAATGTCACAATGACAGCAGTACTTTAAATTTATATAACATTGTACCATTTGAAAGGTACATTGTCTCATTTAAACTTCATTGACAATCCTATGAGATTGACATTAACCATATGTCATAGCCCAAATTCTGAGGACTTAAAAACATATTTCACACAGTAAGTAAGCAGAATAAACAGAAAATAAATTCTTCCCCAAGCAGTGGGTCTCAACCCTGGTTGTACATTAGAATCACATGGAGGAGCTTGTAAAAGTGTCAATACTTGAGCCCACCCCAGACCAATTTAATTAGACTCCCCGGGAATGGAACCTAGGCATCCATAGTTCTACAAGCTTCCCAGGTGATCTGAAGTCTAATTTGAGAATCACTGATCTAAGAGAGGAGTGAAAAGCACCAAAGTTGGGACCCAGGGTACCAGGCATGGGAAAAAGAAACAGCCAAGACTTTGGCAGGATTTAAGCCCTATGATGGTGAGGACTTTGTTCTCCCTGTATCCCTGGAGCCTAGGACAGTGCCAGCTACAAGGTAGGTGCTCAGTAAACACTGGATAGATGAAAAGAATGAATTAAATACTGTAGGTTAGAAGTTGCCAATTTCAACAGTCAAATCCAGCCTGTCACCTTGTTTTATATATACAGTTTTAGTGGAAGACAGCCATCTTCATTCATTTGTATTTTGCCTATGGCTGCTTTCATGCTGCAATGACAGCTGAGTAGATGTGACAGAGACTGCGTGGCCTATACAGCTGAAAACATTTACCATCTAGCATTTTACAGAAAAGGTTTACTGGTTCCTGCTCTGGATCCCAGACATGAACAGGGCAAGTATAGTAACTTAGGGAAGGTCATTACCGAATGGTCATTGAGAATATGAGCTCTAGAATCAGATAAGCCTATGTATGATTCCTGGAACACTTATCTATTAAAAGAGCTTGCAAATTATTTCACCTCTCTGATGCTCAGTTTTCTCATCTGAAAAGTGGGGATGAAAATAAAATGTCACCTCCTTCATGGGATGATTGTGAGGATTGTCAGCCCCTGACTGAGAGTAGCATTAGCTATAACTATGGTGGTTGCTGTAGTTACTAGCAGTCAGCCACATAGAGAACTAACTAGATGAAAGTCAAGATCTAAATCTGGTATCACAAGGTAGATCAAGGGATGTGGTAGGAAAAAACAAGCAGTCAGTAAGCTTGTGTGATGAAGAAATGCTAATGTGAGATTTCTGAGATAAAAAGTGTCCTTTTAAGACAATACAGATCAGGTCCCAGGAGGTGTGAGTGAGGTGCTTTTGTGTGATCAGTTGCTGTGTTGATCAGCAATCCCCATCAGTTCTCAAGGGTTAACTGCGGTTTTATTACACCAAATGTATTCTCAAGAACAGTGCACCTCTATACGCTTCTTCATAGTTCTTTTTACCTGGAAATCCTTGCCTCAATCCTGGTCTTCCTGATCTACTCAGCCTCCAAGACCTGCACAGGTGTTCCCCTTTTTCTCAAATTCCCTCTGCAAGACTCATTCCAACCCTCTTTTCCTCCATACTCTCATGAACCTGGCACACAATTCTGTCATCACATTTAACACGTTGCATTACTGTTGAGGAATGACCAAGTCTCTGTCATGCTTTCTACATGTTTGCAGCTCATAAAAGTCAAATTGCATTGTAGAATTGATGCCTGGAAGCCAAATTGTGTCAATTAGGCTCTTAATTCCAAGGCAATCATGTCTGAGTTTGAGGAATGAGTAGGACTTGCTCAGGTGTGATGGGCTTGTAGTAGCTAATCTCCATAGCCAGAGGGACAAGAGCTGCCCAGGTTATAGACTATGTGGATGCTTTGTTTCTCATTCCTCCAGTCTTTGGTGGCTCCTGCCCTCAGGACACTTTTAGAGGGTAGCCAGGGACAGGGAAAGATGGAAGAAACTTAAAACCCACTCTTTGATTTCTGGTCAGCAGATGTGGTGAAAAGTAGGGTTTTGGCTTCTCTGGGCTTTTCGTGGATATGTGCCAAGATAACTGGAAGTTGGTTTGGTATGTGCCAAGAGAATTGGGATTTGGCTCTTTCATTAGCACCGTAATGGAAGTACGGCCACAAATAACAGCAAACAAATAATGCACAGTTTTGCTGTGTGACTACAGAATGTCTTACGTAGGTTTTATAGATTTTAGTGGTGGGCTTATTTTGGTGGCAGACATATATTGTGTGTAGAATAATGTAAAAATGAAGTTCTATTCTGATGGTAAAGGGGAGGGCACAGAAAACTCTTCACCTTGAATTAAATATTTCTTTTGATCATCCCCAAATAAACGTTTGGGAGCTGCCTCCTGAGAGAGGAAGGAGGAGAGGCAATGAAATACTATTTATCTATAGGCTCCACTATGCTCATGACACTAGGCAAGGCATTTTAAAAAATATATTCTTTATTTGATTTTTGCATATTATGAAGGTAATTCTCTCTTGCTTAAGCAAGTGAATTAATATCATTCAAAGATATATGAAGACAAGTAGAAATGTATCCACCCCCATCTCCACCCTGGTAATTAATGTTAATAGCCTAGTCATTTGTCCTGCTGTAACTTTTCATTTGTCCTTACAAATGCCTACTGGTGTATATATAGGATGGAGGAGTCTTGCTTGAGTATTTTTCACTGAAAGTGAATCTTACTGTACACATTACTCTGTAGCATATTTTTATTCCCCTTGACTATTTGTCAAGGTCATCCTTCACTGGATGTAACTCATTTTTATTTTTTCTGACCTCTTTATGCCTAGACTTACACAGCTTTACATATTTGGGATCACATTATTCTTGCTGAGGTGTTCATTTTGTCATCAATCAGGTGTTAAACGTGGTTTCATTCTGGATGATCACTAGTTTGGGTCCCTGAGCTGCCAGATCAAGCATCGTCCATCACCCAGGCAAGCTTTGCTGTGGCTCTCAGGCTGTGTGATGGACGTACACAGCCTGCTGACCACCCTGGAGTGTGACTACATGATGTGCATGGCCTCCTTGTGTCTACTGGGCCTGGGGTGGCTATCAAGCATCAGGCCCTCATGGCTGCCCTCCCTACTCTTCAGAGTTAGGCTTGCCTCCTTGGAGCTCCTTAATTACTGACTATGCAGGAAACATAGCAGGCTGATCAATGAGATTGGAGAACTGTTTTGATGGAGCAAATCAGGCGTTGTAGTATAATGGTCAGGCATGTAGGCCTTGCACTCAAATTGCCTGGCTGAGTCCACATCCCTGTGTAGTGGACACTGGGCTGTGCTCTCTGACCAGTCCCTTGAGGACTGAGTTCCCAGCTGCAGGGAGTGCTGACCATGGGTCTCCTTATAGCCCTGGCTAAAGAGACTTGCTGTGTCGGGCACTCCTGCCCATGCTTCTCTCCTGGGTCACCCTGAAACCAATGATGGGCGGGGGGAGCTGTGACTGCCTGGCCCCTCTGTCCCAATATGGGACAATTATCAAGGGTGTCCCAGCTTCAGGGGTCCCCGTGGGGTTGGCTGAAGCCTTAGCTGAAGATACATCCCAGTGCCATTTCTCCCTCTGTCCAGTGCTGCCCCCAACCTGCCCTCCTGTCCTGAGGCCTTGACTCTAGGAGCCCTTCCTAACAAGCCTGCTGCCCTTGTACACTATCCCAGAGTCTGCCTCCCAAGAAGAAACCCTATTTGTCATTTAATAACTTGCCCAGTAAGTTATGAACCTTGTCTGGGCTTCAGTTTTCTTATCTGTAAATTGGAAATGTTACAGATTTCCTTCCTCACAGGGTTGTTGAGACTGTTAAATGGGGAGATGCATGTTAAGTCCCTGGCACAGTACCTGGAAAAATGCTACAAGTTTTAGCAATTTCACATGAAATTGTTTTGGCAGAGTCCATTATTTTCTAGGTAGTTGTTGGTAGCTATGTCAGAATAGGAAAAAGGACATTTTTCCCCCTGTGCTTTATTTTGTGTGCTTTTTAGGTGACCCTCAACTGATTTCTCTACAAATAGGCTTGTGTCAACCCTGGGCCGACCGAATGAATGTCTTGACTTTTATTGCCAAATTTGCTTTTGTTCCCCCAACCCCATGCTCATCTGAGGGGTGTGGATGTTTCTGGGTGGAAGCACAGTCAGATGGCCTTGTTGTCCACCTACCTGGAGACAAAGGGCTAGACACCTTGACCTTTGGGAATTCCTCTCTACCTCACCTGTGCTTCTGCAGTGTGAAAGGGGTGCTCACAAGGGACCCCGCTGGCCCACTGGGAACTGCCATCCTGTCTTTGTGCTTACTCATGTCATGCCTGCATGATTCTCGGCCAAATCTGATTCCTCCTGGTGGGTGTTTGTTTCTTGCTCCTTTGTCCCAAGCACAGGCGGTCTTTGGTGCTATGCTTTGAACATTTCGCCTTTCAGGTTATGTACACTCATTGTCCATCCCAAATGCCAAAGCAAAGCTTGCCTGTGTGATGAATGCTTGATCTGCCAGACTCCAGGATCCAGACTCACAGCTCATGTCTGACCACATTCCCGGGGGTCAGTGTCAACACTCCCTTGTTTCCTCCCAGACACCCCCGCCCCCCAGCCTCAAGTTCCCTTGACCAGGGCAGGGAGGGGAGAAAGTGATTCCAGGTCAGTGGGGAGATACGTCAATATTTTCATGGTGCCAGAGCCAGCTTTGAAGTTATTTTGAAACAAATTCAGTTTCTGTGGACTTTGGGCTGCAGAAGGATCAAGCCATTATAACTCTCTATTTCTTTTGTAATCTCTGTCAGTGTATTAATCAGACTGTTTCCCACCAGGAAGCATTGCACTAGCAGCCGGCCAAAGATAGAGTTAGGAACTGCTTGGCCCTTCCAAGTCACAAAGTCAATAAGTTACCATCCCCACTGTCCTGAACAGATGTAGTGTTATTGATGCCCGTGGCTGCCTAAATGGAAGCTGAGGCCGACAGCTGATAAACAGACCAGGTTTCTCAACTGTTAGAGGCAGCATAAGGCTGTGTTTCAGAGCACGGGCCCTGGATTCAGATGGCCTCGGTTCCAATTCTGGCTCCACTTCTTGCTAGCTATGTGACCTTGCACCAGTTCCTTTATTTCTCTGTGCCTTAGTTTCCTCATCTGCAAAGTAGATTGTTTTGGAGGTAAAGTAGATACCTTACTTGGTTTAAAAAAAAAAAGAAGAAAAAAAGTCCTTGAAATTATGTCTGGCACATAGTAAGCCCTAAGAAATGTTAGTGATGATGAAGATGAAGATGATGGTATTGGTGGTGAAGACAGTGAAGAACAGCCACCACATCTCATTAGGCCTTTCCCTGGCATCCTGCACAATGTCTGGCACAGAGGTGGGGCTCAACAAACCTTTATTAAATAATACATCCCACTGCCTTTTGCTAAGTGTCTACTGCCTACCTGGTCCACTCAACTCTCTACCAAAGAAAGAAATATACTCTCCATTAAAACATTTTAACTTTTTATTGAAGCCCAACATAAATCATAAAAAGTACACAATTTTTGAGTATGTAGCGCAAGAGATTTCCACAAACTAAACATCCTCCCAGCACTCCAGCCCTGCCCAAGAAGCCCCCTTGTGCTGTTCTCTGGTTACTACCCTTCCATAATCTTGACTTCTATCTCCATAGATCAGTTTTGCCTTTTCTTGTACTTCATATAAATGGAATCATACAGTGGGTGTTTATTTGTGTCTGGCCTCATTTGCTCACTGTTATGTCACTGTGTACATCATTCTCATTGTTGAATGGTAGTCCATTATGTGCATGTAACACACTTCATTTTTCCATTTTTCTGTTGATGGGCATTTGGGTGGTTTCCAAGTCTGGGGGTATTGTGAGTAGCCTTGCTGTGAACATTTGTGCACTTTTAGGTGAACGCATGAATGCATTTCTCTTGGTATGTTCCTGGGAGAATTGCTAGAGCATCCAGAATGCATATGCCCAGCTTTGGGAGGTATGGCCCAAGTTTTATGAAGGAGTTGTGCCATGTTTTGCATATTCTTGACAGATTAAAAAGCTGTTCCAACTCAGTAGTGCAGAGGCTTGACAGTGATATATGGGGGTTCCTGAGACATTCACAGCTCCCATGCTCTATCTGAGAGTTCACATGTTCTAGAAAGTCTGCTGGGGTAGGCAGTCCTCTAAGAACCGGGCACAGTGTCAGGTGTTTTCACTTACTATTTCACCAAATCCTCAGCAATCCCATGAGATGGGGATTATCACTCTCTTTTTCCAGATGAGGAGACTGAGGCTCAGATGAGGAAACTTGAGTGGCTTGCCTAAGACGTTAGAGGCAGAAACTGTCAGGGTCAGGATATAAAACAGGATGCCTGAGTCAGAAGCTCGTGCATAGTGGATCCCATGGTGAGTCGTTTTGGCCTCAATGCTAACTCTGGAAGGAAACACAAACACAGACTTGGGGGCTGTCTTCCTAGAACTTGTGCATGCTGTGGGGTGGGGGCTCTGAGGAGAAGCCCCGTAAAGAGGAGCAGACATAAGCAACTCAATGACCTTGGGAAGCCAAATCGTTTTCCTGCCCAGGGGCTGCTGGAGAATCATGAATTTCCTGGAAGGCAAAGGCGACCATATAATTTACTTTCTAAACCAGGACTCTCAAGAGTGAAAGGGGATTAACTGGATGGGACACTGGGGGGAATAGTCACAGACTGAGACTGTCCTGGGTAGCCTGGGACGATGCTCACCCTCTGGAAGTCTGAGTGGGCATTGCTGTCCTGGTCAGTGGGGCTGTGCAGGTTATTTTTGACTCTTTCAGAGCACTGTGTTTCTGGAGTTTGCCCTGATGTAGTATCCTCCCAGCCTCCTCTGTTTATGGGAAGAGTCTGGTGGAGCCTGGCTTTTTTCTTCCCCTCTCCACACCATTTCCTGTTCAAATGGGGCTCTGACAAGGTGAGCTTCCTTTCTCAGAGTCAGTTGCTATGGAGACTCTTCTGTTAACAGATTTGATACTCCTAGAAGGCTAGGACTGTGCCTAAGTCACTGTGGTGTTTACAGTGTCTGGTGGCAGACACAGAGTTAGCACTCACGGGAAACTTGTTGACCACATATATCAATTACCCATGTGTGTATTCATTTACTTGCTCATTCATAGTCCATAAATAAGAGCTTGGTTTAGATTCTTTTCTTTTTTTTCTGAGCTGACGCACATTGCACTGGTCCAGAAACAGAAATCGGGGTGGGTGGGTGTGTGTGTGTGTGTGTGTGTGTGTGTGTGTGTGTGCGCTTATGCATGCACACATACACATGCAAAGGACAAAGAATAAAAGGGATCAACTTAATTAGTAACAAGATGTGGTATCATGGGACTTGATGTCAGGACTTAGGTTTGAATTCCAGCCTTCCTCTAATTAGCTGCACCACCTTAGATCAGCATCTGAGCATTTCTGAGCCTCAGTTTTAGTCATGCGTGAAATGGAAATGACAGAAATGCTGGTGGTACCAGCCTAAAGTGAGTCTGAATGGTATAAAGTATATGAAAAGTGCTTGGCACGCTGCAGAGTGCTGCATAAGTGTTATTTGTTAATGCTTGTGGTCATTCAACAAGTATCTGGGAAGCTGCCTGGTGTGAGACACTGTGTGCTGAGTCAGGTGTTGTGAAGTGAATTCTGGTGAGCAAAATTCCCTCCCACCTCCAGAGCTCCAGTCTGTTAAAGTGAGGTGACTACATATGAGGCAGACCCCTGTGACTGGGAACTTTTATTAATAGGAAAGGAATCAGCAAATTCCTCAAGGCCTTAAGGATTTGATGTGGGTTTCCGCGATAGGATGCAAAGGATAATTAATTTCTTATTAAGCCTACAGCTGTATTTTCACCAGAACAACAGCAAGAAGCATCTAAGGGCTTATGTGTTTCTGGAAAGAGCTTTGGTATAGCACAGTGATTTCTAGTGCAGATCCCAGGAGTCAAACTAGTGGGATCTAAATTCAAATTTCACCACTTGCTAGGAGTGTAGTCTTGGAAACTGAGTCTCAGTTTCCTCATCTGTAAAATGTTGATGGTAACGATACCTACTCCCAAATAAGGATAAAATTAATATGTGTAAAGTACTTAGAACAGTGCCTGGAACATAGTATGTACTCTGTAAGTATGTATTATTCTTTGCCACATAATTTTCTTTCCATTGGAATGCTAGGTATTATATACTACGTGGTGCTACTGCACCGTATGGAGGAGGAAAGATCATTTTGAGTTGGAGTAGGTAAGGGAAGGTTTCCTGAGAAAGAATTATCGTAAGATATATATTTTTTTCTATTTGTAGATGTCATGATCATTTTTTTTCCATTTATTTATTTTATTGCATTTTAGGTTTTGGGGTACATGTGAAGAACATGCAAAATTGTTGCATAGGAACACACGTGGCAGTGTGATTTGCTGCCTTCCTCCCCATCACCTACATCT
>NW_016107766.1:1487301-1496662 GCF_001604975.1 Cebus imitator | reverse complement strand
AAAGGACCCAAACTCATCGTTTTTGATGGCTGCATAATATTCCATGGTGTATATGTGCCACATTTTCCCTATCCAGTCTATCGTCGATGGGCATTTGGGTTGGTTCCAGGTCTTTGCTATGTTTACAATAGTAAGATATTTTAAAGATATCTTTTATATCCTAAACAAGACTGGCTTGTTTATTTCTATCATTACTCTGTTCTTAAAGCTTAGAGAAAATTCAATGTGGAAGAATTTCCTTCCCTTAAGACACATAAATCAAATGCCTCTTGAAACTTTGAAGGTGAATAACATGTGGCCCCCACTCTCGTGCATTTCCAAACTAGTTGATCTGTTTTGCCACCATCCTTGTGCCAGGGACAGGGGACATATAGATGAGTCCTCAAGGTACTCAGCAGTGTCGTGGGAGAAGGATCTAGAAGTGAAGTTTATTGCTATAAGAGGGAATGCTCAAAGTGGATGAAAATTAAACAAGTTCATCTCGTTCAGGATGTAAAGGATATTTGGAAAGGACCTTAGGATGCCTCCTTCTCTTTTAAGAGTATTTGGGAGTAGAAGGACATCGTGGAATCTTCTTCCAGGTATCTGTTATCAGAGGAACAATTTCATCTGTTGATATGGTACTTCGTGCAGTAGGAAGATGGACAGATGGTTCCTATGATTTCTCCAGTCTGTTTGCTATACCCATATAGCTATGTGCCTTGAAGATGAAGGGCATGATGAAATCATTCAGAACTGCTCGTAGACAATGACAACAACGTCTAAAAAATGCATTCCCCACATTGCCCAGAAATTGCTGGAATTTCTGCTTCATGTGATTTATCTCTAATATTATGGCTTATTTTAAAAAATTCTTGTCTTGGCTGGGCACGGTAGCTCACGGCTATAATCCCAGCACTTTGGGAGACTGAGGAGGGTGGATTACCTGAGGTCAGGAGTTCAAACCAGCCAGGCCAACATGGCAAAACCCCGTCTCTGCTAAAAATACAAAAAAAGTTAGCCAGGCATGGTGGCGCATGCCTGCAATCCCAACTACTCAGGAGGCTGAGGCAAGAGAACGTCTTGAACCCGGGAGGTAGAGGTTGCAGTGAGCTGGGATCGTGCCACTGCACTCCAGCCTGGGCAACAAGAGAGAAACACTGTCTCTAAATTAATAAATAAATCTTTGTCTCATAGCCAGGATGCAAAAGGAAGTCTTCCTGCTGCCTCTATCCTTGACCCTTCTTTCCTCTGCAAGTTTTCCAATGAAGAATTAAAAGAAAAAATCTTTTAGTTTCTTAAAGCATGTAAATGTAATGCTAACATTAAAATGATACCATAGAATCATAAACATATGAAAAGATGGTCAACTTTACTTGGAATCAGGGAAATACATAAATTAAAATCACAAGGAGACTCCATTTTATACTCATCAGATTGGCAAAACAAAACAAAAACAAAAGCCATGCTCATCATTTTGGATGTGGTGCCAAAAATAACTCCTATTCACTAAGGGTAGAATCAAACTGATAAGAACACTTCAAAGGGAAATTTGACACTATCTAGTAAAACTGAAGATGCTTTTACCCTAGAACCCAGCAATTTCACTCCTAGATAAGTCCAGACAAACTCTAATACATATGGAAAGAAGATGTGTTCAGGAATACTCACTGCAGCATGGTTTTTAAGAGCTAAAAAGCAACCCATGTACCTATCATTAAGGTATATGGGTTTATATTTATTTCTCTGGTTAAATAATTTGATACATACACACTTACAGTGGAATACTGTAGGACACAGCAAAGAAAGGGTGCTAGACAGACACTGTGAAAGACAGATACTAGTGAGATATAATCTCAGAAACAATATGAAGTGGAAAGAATATTAAGCAAGTTGCAGAAGTATGCCATTGCTGGTAAGTTAAAAATCATGTAAAACAATACTCGCCTTTGCTTACAAATACTTACATTTATAATTAAAGTATAAAATTATGTTTGTGAACAACCATGAAATTCAGAGAAGTCGCTCCTTCTAGGGAAGGGAGTAAGGCAGATCAGAGCTCAATTTATATCTATAATATTTTATTTCTTAGACCAAAGGGTGAGTATACAAATGTTTATTTTTGAGACAGAGTCTCGCTCTGTTGCCCAAGCTGGAGTGCAATGGCGAGACCTCTGCTCGCTACAACCTCCACCTACGAGGTTCAAGTGATTCTCCCACCTCAGCCTCCTGAGTAGCTGGGATTATAGGTGAGCACAATTAAACCTGGCTAATTTTTGTATTTTCAGTGGAGTTGGGGTTTCGCCATGTTGGCCAGGCTAGTCTTGAACGCCTGACTTCAGGTGATCCACCCACCTCGGCCTTCCAAAGTGTTGGGATCACAGGCATGAGCCACTGCACCAGGCCTATTTTATTATTATCTATATTTTTTAGATATCTAAAATATTTTTTGGTTTAAGCAAAGCTAATTTTTAAAGTAAATATTTAATTAAAATCTTTTTGAATTAAAATTAAAGTCTCCCAGTTCATCTCCCTTGACCATCAGTAAATAGTCGGTTTTTTTTTTTGAGACAGAGTCTCACTCCGTCACCAGGCACCAGGCTGGAGTGCAGTGGCGCGACCTTGGCTCACTGCAAACTCCGCCTCCCAGGTTCAAACAATTCTCCTGCCTCAGCCTCCCGAGTAGCTGGGACTACAGATATGCGCCACCACGCCCAGCTAATTTTTTTGTACTTTTAGTAGAGACGGGGTTTCACCATGTTGGCCAGGATGGTCTCGACCTCTTGACCTCATGATCTGCCCACCTTGGCCTCCCAAAGTGCTGGGATTACAGGCATGAGCCACTGCGCCCGGCCGGTAAATAGTCTTGCTGAAAAGTGAAAGGAAGCTGTCTCCCATTGGCTATAGGTTCATCTGGAAAATTTTGGGTAGATGTGACATCTCCAAATAGCCTGTTCTCCAAACATCTACATCCCATGTGCACATGGTTATCACTGTTTCTGACCTTTTTTAAAACTAATTTGTGGATTTGTTGGGATCATATTTTGATATACTGGTGGAGATGCAAAATAGGGTCATAGTAATATAGGTTAGTGCAAAAGTAATGGCAAAAACCACAGTTGCTTTTGCACCAACCTAATAGAAACCAAACAGCAACTCTCTGGCTCTTTCCCACGTAGCATATTGCTGGAGCCTTCCTTGCCCCATCCCTTCCTTGAGAGCTACTGGGATTTCTTGCAAATACTAGAAAGTGACCACAGCCTGTCCTCCTTTTGATAGGGACATGGGACCAAATAGTCTCGAGTGTTTCTCATTGCCACAGGGTGAGAGAATCTTCCTCTCTCCACCATCACTGCCTTGCCTCCATGAAGTCCTCCTTCCCTTCTGACTTTCTTTTTTTTTTTTTTTTTTTTTTTTTTTTGCGACGGAGTTTCGCTCTTGTTACCCAGGCTGGAGTGCAATGGCGCGATCTCGGCTCACCGCAACCTCCGCCTCCTGGGTTCAGGCAATTCTCCTGCCTCAGCCTCCTGAGTAGCTGGGACTACAGGCACGCGCCACCATGCCCAGCTAATTTTTTGTAGTTTTAGTAGAGACGGGGTTTCACCATGTTGACCAGGATGGTCTCGATCTGTTGACCACGTGATCCACCCGCCTCGGCCTCCCACAGTGCTGGGATTACAGGCGTGAGCCACCGCGCCCGGCCCTGACTTTCATTCATATACAGCCATTGCTCTGTCCCTTCTGCGAATACCTCAGCCTGAGGTGGGAAAGTACCCACCACCGGGAATTGCTTCACTTTCTTTCACTTGACAATGAAACCATGTAGACTTCTCTGGTGTCTTACCGCAATGCAGTTGATTCGGCTCTTTCAAGTCCCATGTACTCTTTATGATAGCTTCCTTTCCTCGAAATCTGGTCTGAGCTCAATCCAAGTGACATGCACTGTGTTGGCCCTGAGGAACCTTGTCCTTGTTGTGTGGCCCTTGTCCTTGGCCCAGCCTGTGAACCTGAACTCTCGGTTCAGTGGCAGTGAACCCCTTCTCAGGTTGGCATGGTGCTTGCACTGGGGACTAGATTTGGGGGTGGCTTTCCTCTCTGCGTCCTGCTTGTTTATACATCATATAATTCATCTTAATGAAAAGTCAAAAATCATGAGAAATTGGGACTTGTTTGAGCAAGTCCTGGGAGCTTGGTTGCTGTAAGAAGGTGCATTGTTGTCTCTGTCAGTCAAGCTCCAGGCAGACAGCAGTTGGCACTCCCAAAAGGGTTTAACAGATAAGAGTTTAATGAGAAGGCTATTTACAGAGATGAGGGAGTAGAGAGATGTTGACGCACTCAAGAAGGAGCCACACCAGGAAGCTGTTAGCACTCCTCCACCTGAAGAGGGGAGAGCAAGGAGTGGTGTCATCAGAGCTCTGCCTGCTGGAGCTGAGCAGGAGGGACCCCTTGGCAGTCGCTGTAGACCCAGAGCGACACAGCCAGCCTCTGCCAGACTCATGGCTTAGCAGAAAGGGAATGGGGGAGTGAGCACTCCAAAATTTCAGAGGACTTGGCACCTCACCGAGTTTCTTAATTTACCTAGTTCATTGCTCTTCTCTGACCAACCTCACAGGCCTCAGTTCTTTGGCTTTCATTCATGTCCCATTAAAGTCAAGTGCCAGGACTGCCTTATAGTCCTGGCTGTCTGCTTGGTTTCTTCTAGCTGGGGAATGCTCAGGAGGAAAGAAATCTCAAGAGGTCATCTATTGTAGCATTTCCCAAGCTGCATTTGATAGAACACCAGGTTCTCGCAATGGTCGTCCTAAAGAAACAACAAGTTCTGTGGCTAAAGTAATTTAAGCAGCCCTTTTCCATCTCCCCTACTTTTCCCCCTAGAGAGCCACAATGCTCAAAGAAGCACTGTAGCAACAAACAGAAACCAAAAAAACACCCTGGTTTTACAATGTCTAAACTAGTGCTTCTCAATTTATGTATCTAAAGGGACTTTTTCCATGGTATACCCCACAGAATGAGTGTTTTCAGGTTTGTATCAGAATTTGTGTTTAGCTGTAGCCAAATGGAACAGAAACTTGGCTAGAGTTGTTCTGTCAACTGGGGTTCTTTATTCTTACACAACCAGTTCAGCAGACACACTTGAGAGTTGGTAGGGTGGTTCCACAGGGTCATCAGGGACCCAAACTCCCTATCTCTCTCTTCTTCAACTTTCTTTAGAATGGAACCTTTGTCTTTTTGTGCTCACTGCCTCATGGTTACAATGTGGCTGCATCACCTCCATCTTCACATCTGCATTCCAGGCAGGAAGAAAGAAAGTGGCAAAGCACAAAAAGTGCATGCCAGCTACTTCTGTTCTCTTTAACAAGCCTCTCTGAAAGTCCTGTCCATACACGTCAAAATTCTGTTAAATAAAGGTCCCAAACGGCAATGGAATCTAGGGGGAAGCTGAAGGTTTTTTAACTGGGCATGTTGCTACTGCAAACAAAAGCAGGGACCTATTCATAGGAAGAAAGAAGAAGAGACCAGACATTAGGTGAGCAATGAGCATCGTGTGTCACATCAGCCAAACCTTTGTTTCTCTCTTCAGCAGGCTAATTCTAAAATCTTCCCAGGTAAAACAAAATAAAAACAAAATAAAAACCTTTGTAATCAGTAGAAAAAAATTCTAAGCAACAAGCCACTTGGTTTGGCAAACTCTTTGTAGAAAATACTATTGGTACCCCGCCCAGATCCCCTGCTGCTGTGGGTGCTCCAGCTAAGGGTTCGCACCTGTGTGGATTGCCCTTGGGTTCTCCATCCCCCTCTACCCAGAGGTACCTGGAAGCTACACCCACCTGCCCCACCCCAGCCCACCTCTTTCCTATATCCTGTGGCCAATGACTCACTAGGAAAGGGGAAAAGCCGTGCTTCTTTGCCCCTAGGGGAACAAATGTGTCTCCTGTCTCTGTTCAAGTCACCCATCAGGTTTCCTCACAGGATGAGGAAAACCTCACCGGAAACCACATTCTTTTCCAGATCCCTCCCTGCCTTTTCCCATGTCCCTCATTTTCTTTCTGATTCCTCCTGAGAGCTCAGTTTCACCAAATCACACATACACCCATTCTGTCCGAGGCTCTGCTTCTAGGAAACGCAGTCTACAATGTCCTGGGTCAAGCGGGCTGCTCTTTATTTCACACGAAACCCTTCCCCTCAGCCCGGTTTGTGGCCACCGGTGGGCTTGGGCTTGGGCTTTGGCTTGGCCTGGGTGTGTGCCGGCAGCTCTTCATTCTGCCCTGATGATGACTGTGGGACCACTCCTTGCCAAGTCCTGTCAGATGTGTTTGAGGAGGCCTGGCATTGTCTCTTCTCAAGGCTGATATTCTTAGAAACTTTGATTTGCATTTGTAAGCCTGCAAACTGAAAGGACTCTCTCTCTCTCTCTCTCTGTGTGTGTGTGTGTGTGTGTGTGTGTGTGAGATTTTCCGTCTTGTGGCAATGGCAGCTGGGTATTTATAGCTAGATCTTCAGGGCCATTCTCACGTGGCTAAAGAAAATGAAAACCTCATGTGGAGGTTGTTTTGTTTTCTCTCTCTGCCTTTGCCGTTGCAAGCACTCCAGTTCTTCAACCCTTATTGTTGTAACTAGAGCCACCCTGAGCATCGCTGCGATGGGAGGGTTCTGTACATCGACTATTTCAGGACAAAGTGCCTGTTCTCCAGGCAGACCACAGAGTAAAGGAGGGGACTTTTGGGGAGAGCTTGTGGGCAACACTAAACGGCAACCCCACCCGGCACCCTCCTCTCTGGAACGTCTGCCTGGATTCACCCCATGGAATGTGGATTCCTTAAATCATCTCATGATCCCTCTGCATATATGAGTTCCTCTGAAAGAAAACTTTTCTTTCTCCCTTGTTTTTCTGTATTCTGAAGTCTTTTATGACTGTTTGCCCTTCTCTGTTAGACTGAGAACACCCTGGGGGCCGTGGTCTGTTTGCCCCGGTTACCAGAGCTCTTGGCAGGGGGTGTTGGGGGCATTTGAGGAGGGTGGCAGGAACTCCGGCCATGGCTTTCTCCTGGATGGCTTGAGAAGTCACAGAGCTCCCTAGATAGCAGGGTTGGATGGTTGCCTAATGGTTACTGGAAGCCAGTCTGCTTCCTGGCAGTTGAGGGAACTGAGAACCCAGGGCCCCTGTAGACCCTCTGTGATTTCATTCTGGTGACCTGGGACCCACACATTTACCCTTTGGACTTAAGCAGCTGAGGCTACAGAGGATTTGTAGCTGGGGCATAGGGCAGGGTGGCACAGCCCAA
Organism: Cebus imitator; assembly: GCF_001604975.1. Taxonomy (NCBI): domain Eukaryota; kingdom Metazoa; phylum Chordata; class Mammalia; order Primates; family Cebidae; genus Cebus; species Cebus imitator. The sequence goes on along the minus strand of NW_016107766.1, from coordinate 1,489,400 downwards.
ACCTGCCAGAACTAACAAAGGGCCTCAAAGAGCGTGTGACGGGGGAATATAAGCCTTGTTGCCATGGCCCTCAGGAGCTCGGTCTTCCCACTCCCTGGCCAGACCCGCGAGAGCTTCTGCAGTTAATTCAGGGCTATATTCCTACTCTTCGAATTCTCCAGATAATGTTTACCATTTATGGAGGGCCTAGTATGTGCCAAACGCTGGGCAAGGCCCTTGCACATTTCAACACATCTCATTCTATCAGCTTTGCAAAGTAGGCATTATCCCATTTTATAGAAGAGGAAACTGAGGTTCTGGGAATTTAGTCAACTTACCTGAAGTTGCACATCTAGTTTGTGGTACAGAGGGGATTCTAAGTAAGGTGTGCCTGACCCCAGAACCCGCGCTTTCTGTACTGTACCCCATGGGTCCCAACCATTTCACTTCATGATGAACTTGACAGTCCACTATACCCGAATTCTGCTTTGTTATAACTCTCTAGCTTCCACAAACACTCAGTATCCCCTGTCCCCACCTTGCCCCTGTCAGCCTTCTATTCTTAGTATGGATGGTGACCTCTGACTCTGGGGTCAGCAGGTAGCTTTTGGAGTGCTTTTGGAGTAACTTGAACAATTTAATCCAACATCTCAGTCCTGCTGTCCCCCCGTCTGCTGCAAACACACCCTCGACTCCCTTTTCCTGCCTGCCCCTGTCCTCCTCCAGCTCCTGTGAGTTCTAGAGAGTTTCCAAACCTAGGATAGAGCCAGCCATTCATTAGTCTTTGTCCTGTTTCCAAGAATCCCAAATATACAAGAATTCCTCATTGAAAAGCCAAGCATTCTTGGGGGAAAGTGTATGTCACCAAGAGAGCACGATTCCTCACATTGGGAAATGGGATCGTAGTCCAGTCCAGGAAAATAAGTGTAGATTTCAGCGCCAGATGGAAGTGGATTGGCTCTCCCTGCCACCTCCCCTCCCCAGCCACCCACCCCTCACAAACCACAACCGGGGAGCTTGCCTTCCCAGTTCATCTGAGGGCACTAACTGGATGACATTTTCTTCTGGAGAGAGAAGGAAAGAAGAGGCAGATTGGGTGTGTGTGTGTGTGTGTGTGTGTGTGTGTGCGCGCGCGCACACATAGTTCTCTTCACGTACAGGCCACTTTCTGTGCAATTTCCTTTGGCATGGAGCGCTTACTGCATGGAGAGCCCTCTGGTGAGTTTTTGGGGTAGGGGTGGATCCCCCAAGAGTGAATCATAAGCAATGAGTTTGGCTGCTCTTCCATTAGGAGGAAGAATCTCCCCCCGACCTTGGGGCAGCTCAGCGTATCAGAAGATCTAAGGTAAATGAATAGGAAATCTGCTTGAGAGCATTTAGAGAGCAGCCTCTTATGGCTGTGTTATGCAAATTCATAGGCTAGAAACAGGACAGGCGCCAAGAGGAAGCACATGAGCTGAGTGAGCAGAGTGCGTGTGGAGTAGGTTATAATCAAGAAAAGCTTCGGGAGGATATGAAGTTCTTTTTTTTAAAAAAATACTTTCCCTATTTTATTATAAAAGAAACGTGGAAGTATTACACAAAATACATAGAAGCAGAAAACAAAAATAAACTTAGCTTATGAGCCCATCACAGGGCACTGAAGAGGGACTTCGATCTTTCTGTTCCTCTGCCCTCTTCCCGCCGCCCCCCAACACCACCACCACTTCCCACCTGGCCACAAACCACACTTGGAGAATCTGCCTTCCCAGTTTACCTAACATTTGACAACGAATATTTCCAGTCTTTTCTCTCCACATAGATCGTAAATGCATGGTTGAGGACATATTGCATGTGCAGATGATAGACAGTTTTGTATTGTGGTTTTATCTTCTGCCCAATATTGCCAACTTTGTAAATGAGGAGATAAGTCTAGTGAGGTGTGGACAATGGTCATGGGCAGTGTTTGGCAGAGGGGAAACTGAGAACTGGGGAAAAGGGGCCCTAAAAGACCAGCCGGCACCCTGTGAGATGGAGGATCTTTTAAATCAAGCTCACTCAACCCGTAGCTCACTGGCTGCATGTGGCCCAGGATGGCTTTGAATGCGGCCCAACACAAATTCATAAAATTTCTTAAAACA
>NW_016107766.1:1467947-1486151 GCF_001604975.1 Cebus imitator | reverse complement strand
TGAGGCAGGAGAATTGCCTGAACCCAGGAGGTGGAGGTTGCGGAGTGCCGATATCGCGCCCTTGCACTCTAGCCTGGGTAACAAGAGTGAAACTCCGTCTCAAAAAAAAAAAAAAAAGAAAAAGAAAAAGAAAAAGAAATGCACATCCTTGGGCTGTGCCCAAGGCTGCTGGAGGAAGCTCTAGGGGTGCAGCCCAGCGGTTGTGTCCTGTCAAGCTCACATGGTGATCCAGGTACACACTGAAGTCTGGGAACTGCTGGTCTAGAAATACCAAAATAAGTGGTGGTGGCTTATATTTTTTACGTCACCTCTGGCTCTGAGTTCCTATTTCCATTTAATTCATTAACATTATTAACTACCCCTAGGTGATGAGCAAGATGGCCCAGAAATTAACAACATGGACTTTGGAGCCAGATTGCCGAGATTTCAATTCTGTCTCTAAGGCTCACTCATTGTATGGGTGTCCCTGAGCGAGGGGCTTAAATTCCCTCTGCTGCAGACCTCTTATCCCTAATATGAAATAACAATGGTATTCCCCATAGGGCAGCTGTGAGCATTGAATGAGACTGTGTCTGTTAAGTATTAAATACTTAAACAGTCGTGCCTGGCACATAGTTAGCCCACAGGAAACATTAACTCCCATTGGTTTCATACAAACCATGAACTCTCCTGCACTGTGTTGACCCAGATGTGCAATTACCCCCGTACCTCTGGTATACACACATACATGGATTTGTGAATGCGGTGAACTTTAAGGAGGCCTGGGGAGATCAAGGGTATTGGCATTAAAACAATTCTGAATTGAATACTGGACAACCTTGTTCTAAAAGAGATTGCTTGGCCAAAGGCTATGTCATTTGGTCTTCTTCCTCTCTCCCTGGGTGCTCACCAGCCTCTCACTGAGACAAGTCCCCCTCTTCATTATGTTGAGTCATTCAGCTGTCTTTACTCTCCAGCCCAACTCCTCAACTTTGCTCCTCAGTTCACTTTGCAAATCCAAGCACAACCTCTGAGGAATGGACCTTCTACCCTGATTCTCATGCTGGATTCCTCCCTCATAGGGAGAAGAGAGTAGCAATGAAGATATATTTTTCCTACTGACAAGAACTGTGCTACTTCTCAGGATGCTTTAGTGATACCTTTTGTTTCTCTCTATAGGTATATGAATCACATGTTGTATTTTTTTCCAATAAATACTTGAGAAAGTATTTGATCCAGGAGTCTGGGACAGAGCCCAAGGCTGTACATTTCTAACACGTTCAGGGGGGATGCTGATACTGCTGGTCTGAGGTCCCACAGTTTGATCACAGTGTATTTTTTCCAAAGGAGCATATTACTCTATAAATGTTCCTTCTGCTCTTGTTCTAAACCTTCACACCCTCATAACCAGGGATTTAATCGCAGCCACAGGTTCTCAACCTTGATACTAGACCATATAATTCTTGGTTGTGGGGAGCTATCCTTTGTGTTATAGGAGGCTTATTAGCACCCCTAGCCTCTACCCAGTAGATCTCAGTAACATTCACTAGTTGTGACAACCACAAAATGTCTCTAGACATTGCCAGATGTCTCTGGGGATAGGGGGTGTCATGAAGAGCCACCCTCAGTTTTGAGAGCTGCTGGTCTAAGCTACAGACATCCTGTAATAGTCCGAGTCCTTTATATCTTATTCTACCCCATACTTTATCTCTGTAGAGTATTTAAGTTCAGGGACTTGGATTTATTCACTGAGAGGATATGGAGGAGTCCCAGCAGCCTCTGGGTCACCCTTGATTTCCAAAGAGAACGATCAGCACTTTGTGACTGCATTTTCTCGAAGGCTCCAGGCTTAACCCATCTGCAGTGGAGCCGAGGACGAGGACATCCAGGTCTGTTTCCAGTACCATCTCTAGTCTGTTGACCCTCCCCATGTGGCGGGAAACCTCACAGGAACAGGGGAATGGCCTTTGGTTTTCGGCTTATAAATGCTCATCATCATATTTCTCTTACTGAGAACATTTTTAAAATCATGTTTAACATTCTTGTTGCCGTAGTGGAAACTTTTGGTATTTGGAGGACTTCCCATCCTAGGCCAGGTCAGATTCCTCAGCAGAGCTCTGAACATTTTCTAGGGAAGTTTCAGCAGTGAGACCGTACCTTGGATGCATTTACACAACCGTGGTTGGATTCTGGGTTAAGATCCCAGGATCCCAAGATAGACAACAGAGAAGCTGTGCAGCTGGAGGAAGGGCCGTGTGTCTGGGAGTCTTTCTGGGAGGCCAGGATCAAAATCCTTTTATGGTTCCATTACTTTTCTGTATATCTCGCCTCATACCCTAATGTCTTTAAGATAAGCAGCGAGTGCTTCAGTCATTATAAGATTATGCTTAATAACACACAATCTCCAAATTTCAGTGACTTAAAACAACAAAGGTATATTTCTTACTCCTGCTACGTGTCTGTAGTGGGTCCACAGAGGGGCTCTGCCTGTCCCTCAGGAACTGAGGCTGGCAGAACAGGCCCGTCTTCGGTGTTGACAGCTGCCGTTCTAAAGGAAAAGGGAGTCTCGTTCTCACAATTAAAAGCTCTAGACCACTAATGATGCTTGTGTTCGTCAGGGTTCAACGGTGAAACAGAACCAATAGGATCTCTCTCTACATTATCTGGATTTATTTTAAGGAATTGGATCCCATGATGTTGAGACTGGCAAGTCTAAAATCTGCAGGAGAGGGCCGGGCGCGGTGGCTCACGCCTGTAATCCCAGCACTTTGGGAGACCGAGGCGGGTGGATCACGAAGTCAAGAGATCGAGACCATCCTGGTCAACATGGTGAAACCCCGTCTCTACTAAAAATACAAAAAATCAGCTGGGCATGGTGGCGCATGCCTGTAATCCCAGCTACTCAGGAGGCTGAGGCAGGAGAATTGCCTGAACCCAGGAGGTGGAGGTTGCGGTGAGCCGAGATCGCGCCATTGCACTCCAGCCTGGGCAACAAGAGCGAAACTCCATCTCAAAAAAATAAATAAATAAATAAAATAAAATAAAATCTGCAGGACAGGCCAGCAGGCTGGAGACCCAGAAAAGAGCTGTCGTTGCAGCTCAAGACTGAAGGCAGTCTGGGGGTAAAGTTCCCTTCATTGGGGGACCTCAGTCACTTTCTGTGAAGGCCTCCAGATCAGATGAGGCCTACCCACATTATGGAGGGGAATCTGCTTTACTCAGAGTCTACTGATTTACGTGTTCATCTTATGTTAAAAAACAAAAAAAAAAAGAAAAAAAAATCTGGCCGGGCATGGTAGCTCATGCCTGTAATCCCAGCACTTTCAGAGGCTGAAGCGGGCAGATCTCCTGAGGTCAGGGGTTTGAGACCTGCCTGGCCAACATGGTAAAACCCCATCTCTACTAAAAATACAAAAATTAGCTGGGTGTGGTGGCACATGCCTGTAATCCCAGCTTACTTGGGAGGCTGAGGCAGGAGAATTGCTTGTACACAGGAAGCAGAGGCTGCAGTGAGCTGAGATCATACCACTGTATTCCAGCCTGGGTGGGTGACAGAATGAAACCCTGTTGCAAAAAAAAAAAAAAATTCTTCACAGCAACCTCAATATTGGTGTTTGACCAAATACCTGGTCCTATGGCCAAGCTGACATATAAAATTAACTCTTATGACACTCACCTTCTATTTTCAGCAAATGGACCAAAATTAGTCACATGGCCCCGCCCAATACAAGTCCCCAGGAAGTACAATCTGCTGTGTACCCTCGAGGGTGGGGACCAACAGTATTTGACTACAAATCAACAACTAGCACAACTATAAATTATTTTATCTGAGGATGAAAAAAAGTATTAATTTGTGGTACTTTGATATTAATGCATTCTACTAACACAATGCAGAAATAGTGTTAGACTTAGCTCTACCTGCTCGATGTGTTCATAGCGGAGGTCATGGAAGGAGGTGGGATGCAGCATGACCTGACCTCCAGGTTGACTAAATTTTAATACTGTTACTGACAATCTTCCTCTGTTATTCTTCTGTACTGTTTTCTTTGTAACATGTTTTCTGTGTGTGGTGTTGCATTGAAAACCTATTTGTGTGTTGTGTAATCGAAGAATGCCTTGCAATTAATTTGGCCTTTGTGACATCCTTTTATAGTATACACTCTTTGGGTTATTTTTTTCTTGCTTGGATCAGATTCATCGGAAAGGGCTCAGGAGCCAGCTGTCACTCTGTGTTTTTTGCTGCTCAGTCACTCTGTATTTCTGACAAGTCCCTCTCGAGTTTGCGCTCTCATTTCTCTGTCTAGATTGGGGCTGAGCAATGTGATTTCTAAGGTTCCTTCTGGGTCTGACATTCTGTGTGCCTTTGGTCCACACCCTCTCTCAGTGACCCCACTGCCAGGGGGTACAGCCCAGGGGATGTGTAACAGGGTTTTCCTCCACAAAACTGGCAGAATTGTTCTGGGTTCTAATCTGAAGATGTGGCCCCTCGTCAGTGCTCTGCTGATTTTGCATGGGGCTAGCTCACGGAGAATGCTGGCTACACCCCAGCTGGCGAGCATCATCATCATCCTCATCTTTGGGCCCACTGGTGCTCTGCTTGGCTGGAGGGAAGCTGAGGACAAGAGCATGTTGGTTTGGAGCACTGGGAGGCCTGTGGAAGGCGAGGAGGGTAGGAACAGTCTGGCCCAGTTGAAAATGGGCTTGGGGAGCTTGGCCAATCCTTCAAGGCCATCTGGGCAAACCTAATCTCCAAAGGGCAGAGTTACAAGAACCTCAAACACTACTTACCTCCTCCAGTACTAACATTGGACACTTCTAATGCCCATTCATTGTTGTGAAGTTCAAATGAGATGACTCATGAGGAAGTGCCTGGAATACTAAACATACTGTCAAACAGTAATAAGAATTACTATCTTGTGCTGCCTGACTCCACAGAATTTTAGTGCTAGTGCTGGGGACAGAAAAGTGAAAAACAGAGGCTCAATGAATTAGCATACAATGTGATGGCACCAACACACTGTGGATGGTGTCTTAGGTCAAGCTGCTCTTACGAAATACCATAGATTGGGTGACTTACACAGCAAACACTTGTTTCTCACAGTTCTGGAGGCTGGGAAGTCAAGATCCAGGCACTGGCAGAGTTAATGTCTGGTGGTTCATAGACACAGTCTTCTCACTATGTCCTCATATGGCAGATGGGATGAGACAGCTCTCTGGGGCCTCTTTCATAAAGGCATGAATCCTGTTCAAGGGAGCTCCACCCTCATGACCTAATCATCTCCCAAAGGCCCCGCCTACACAGAGCATCAGATAGGGAATTCTGCTTCAACCTGTGAATTTTGAGAGGACACACACATTCAGTCCATAGGAATGGGCAAAGCTTGTGGGAGCGCAGAGGAGGGAGAAGTCCACTCTGCTCGTGGGGGTGGAAGCCTCTATGGCAGCACTGACCGTTTAACCTGGTCTGGAAAGATGGCAAAGAATTCACAGGCGGAGGGAATGGGCATCCTAGCCTAAGCGAGGGGCAGCGTGCTGGAGAGGTTTATGGAAACCTCTGGTAATCTGGCCTGGTGGCTGGGTGGCGTGGGAGGGACCACGTGGGGGAAGCTGTGGAGGGAGCTGGTGATCAAATTAGGAAAGGTCTTGGATAATACATAAGGAGCCTGGACTTCACGAATTCTTCAATTACCAGGTTTAAAAAAAACTTTTAATTTCAGTTTTGGCTGAAAGACGACACTATTGCTTTAATTTTATTTAAAACCTTCCTGTGGATCTATAATAGGCAAAACTTAACTCAAATAGATTTAATCATAGCCTTGCTGCACTGTCCTGTTAATTTTGCTGCTCTCCTTCCTCTTGGAACTTCCATGTAGAATACATTTATCTTCCTGCTCTAGTCTTGTTTTGGTTGAAATATTCTAGTGAGAGAAGGTGGAATCTTTATTTTTTTTCTCTCTTGATACAGAATAACTGCTTATTTTAGAATGTGGAAAATAGAGAAAACCATAAAGATGAAAAAATAAATTTATCCTCCAGACAAGATTGGTGGAAGATGAGTGGCTGAGCTCCAGTAGAATCAGTTTTGTTCAAATCCTAACTTTCCCTCGTGTTACCTGTAAGACTTGGCAGTTTACTGTCTCCAGGGCTCAGTTTCCTCCTCTGTAAAACAGGAATAATGCTCCGAATACCTACCTCCTAAAGTTCTTATGGGGACTAAATCCATTTCTTCATGCAAAGCACTTAAGATAGTGCTGTGTATATAGTAAATAATTAGTATTTCTCATGGGTTATCGCAACGCCCTCTGGGTGAGTTCAGCCCTGCAGTTGGAGCTCCAGGAGGGCATCCTCCCCTGGGGAAGGGTCTTTCTGCCTCCATGTTTCATATCAGGAAGTGGGGAAGCTTGTCATACCTCAGGATGAGGCTCGTGTCAAGTCACAGACTGGTGTTTCTTCAGAGTCTTTCCCTAGAGAATGCTAGCTCATCTTCCCTTGCTCCTTCCTCTCTAGCATTTCCACCCTTGTCGGGCTTTTGGGGCAGGCTGTCCCTTTAAGAAAGACAGCCACACATTCTGCAACTGAGGCGGCACTGCCTCCCTTGCTGGGCTGTGGCTGCGACCCTCCTGGGCAGGATTTTAGTATTGAAGCCTCCAGAGGAGGGGGTGCTGCTTCAAATCAAGCACACCCCACCCCAGGAATCCATGCCCACAGAAGGACTCCCTGTCCACGGCCCCCTGCTATGGCCCTGGGCTCCCAATGCCCAGCTCTGGGACATCAGAAGATAATTCTTGAGGAGTGAGCTCAGGGTCCCCAAAAAGAAAGTTGGAAAATAGCTGGATAAACTTGGTAAGTGAAAGAAAGCCGCGTTACATCCTCTTCCTTGGGTTGTGGATTGCAGACTTTGGGTTGAATTCTGGTGACTCTTGCCAGTGGTATCTGATGGGCAAATGTGAGAAGGAGGAGACAGAGGTGGGGCTGGGATCTCCAGTGGGTAGTGAGTGTTGAACCTGGGGGATAGACACCCCCCCTTCTCCCAGTGGCTGTCAATCTTGAGGCAGGGAGCTGGGGGTTGACATCTGAACATAGCTGGATCCTGGCCCAAGGAGTGAAGATCTGGGAGGGGCAGATGTCAGATTTCTCCCTCATTTGGGAAAAACAAAGTGTGGTCAGTGAGTGCTGTTTGTGAAGATGCCAGAGACCAATGACATTTGCAGCCTGAGGGTGAAATGAGTGACCCTGTGGGTCTATCTCAGGCAGGAGACTCAGACCAATTCCTCTTCTTCCTAGGGCCAGGGGACACACCAGGCCTGGGTGCAAAGAGGTCTGCGTTGTCTCCTTGGATTGAGGCAGCTGCCCATGAGCAGCAGCGGACAGTGTGGTAGTGGGAGGAGGCAGGTCTGCCAAGGGCAGGGAAGAATGGAGGGCCTGTTATTGCTGAAGCCTGGGAACGCTGCCTGGGGGGAGGCCCACGCTCCCCAGAGCTGGAGTGAGAAAGAATGGGAGGAGAGGTCTATGCAGCAGGGGGATGGGCTCAGCCAGCACCCCCACCCTCTGCAGCGCAAATACCCCCCTACCCCATTTCCTGTGGCATGGACACAGGCGAGCTTCCTGGCCTTGAATGTCCAGGTACAGTTTGGAGGGCTGGGGTCTGTGACAAAGAGGTGGCCTCCCATGGAGGAGGAGGTAGGAAATGCTAGCCTCAGCCACTGGCACTCATCCGAGGCCAGGGTTTCCAAATCAGAGACGCTTTCTGCTAAATTATGCTCCAACAGATGTTTTCTGTGTTCCTACTTGTGCCAGGCTTTGTGCTGGGGATTTACCAAAACATAACATGGTATGACAGAATTGGGAAGGTGTGCAGAGCTGGAAAGATATTTTGGATGTGAGATTAAAGCCATTTTTGAAAAGTAACAGTAAGTTACCCTTTATTCTGCACCTCGAAGGTACCAATCACTCTGCCAAATGCTTTGCATCTCATTTAATTCTTGCAGTAGTTTATTGACTCATGACTAATTTTGTAGATTTCACAGATGAAGAAACTAAGGCTCAGATATTAAGGACCTTGCCTTAAAGATGCAGGGCTAGTAAATTCCAAAGCCAGGATGAACCTCTTAATTCATCCAACCATTCATTTGTGTGCTCAGCAAAGTTGAATTGCTGGCCTGCTGTGCGCCAGCCATTGTGGAGGGTGCTCAGGACACAGCTGGGACAGGGAAGTGTCCAGGGCAGCCTAACTCTGTAGCTTGGGTCCTCACCCCCAGCCAGAGCCCTTCACACTGGGCCCCAGAGACCCCTGGGAACGTGGTGTGAATGTTTTCTTCAAGGTCTGAGACTCTGCTTGAGAATGTGCTTTTCTTCGAGAAATGTTTCTTTGTTTTCATTTTAATAATAATACTCTAAAAATTGGAGGCATTTATTCTGAATCATCTGAATGACCACCATAAAACCTACTATTGGCATGCGATTTTAGTCCTCAAGTTTGTATTTCTGTGCAAGTTGGCACCGAGTGGTTTCCTAAAATGATAGTTTTTAACTTTTAATGCTTTGTTTCTTAAACTGGGCTCTACGTTGTATGCTTCAGAGGCCCAAAGATTACGGACGGCTGCACTGATTCTACTGCAAGAAGGGAGAGGTGCAGTTTGGGTGTCCCAAGAGGAAATGGTTCAACATCCCCCTCTTCTGGGGGGTGAAGAAAACGGGGGGGGGTTAGGTTGAGGCAAAGCAGCTTGGGGGTTCCAAATCTTCTAACCTCCTGGTCTTCAAGCTCAGGATGGACCTTGGCCAGAGACTCAGAGAGGAACAGGCAAGTCAGGAAGAAGGAAGGCCCCTGAGTTCGGATTGGGGTGCTCTGCTCTGACATGGCATCTTTGACTTCCGGCAAACTTGCTCCATTCTGGGCCTTTGCAGATGGGACGACTTGTGCCGGGAAGTGGGAGTGCAGGGCCTCCCTGGAACACTGTGTGACTTCCTCCCAAAGAGGGAGGTTTTCTGGTCATTCAGAGCCTCTGACCTCTCCTGAGGCCCAGCTGTTAGGTGAGAAGGCCATCGCATGATCCCTGGTGTAGGAAACTGTGCATGTGGCTTGGGCCCTACCACCCTGGGGGCATCCAGGGCTGTATCATGCAGGCCTGGTGCCTTGGCCCTTAGATGGGGCTGGGCAATCAGCATCCTGTCTGGATCAGATGTCCTGCCAGTCCAGGAGGCTGGAGGCAGGAGGCTCAGGACCCCTGCCTGTCTGTCCTCTTCCATCTCCCTTCCCTCCTCCCCCTGCTGGGGTTTTGGGTCTTGCCGTCATCCCTGCTTTTGCATGATGCTCCATTGTATTTCCACTTTCTGTTTACCGTCTCTCAGCTGGGTTCTGGGTGGTCATTCTGGTCATCTTTTCTCCAGACTCCACTCTACCCTTTTCTGTCTTCTATATTAGGAGTCAGTGAACATTATCAGTGAAGGTCTTGATAGTAAATCTTTCCGCTCTGGGGGCCTTCTGTGCTGCACATTAGTAATTTGTTCCTAATTTTATCTCCTCAAGAGCAGGAGTCAGTAGAACTTGGCTGTCTCTGCTGCCTCCCCCACCCCCAGCTCCATGCCTGCTGGGCAGTAGGCACTCAGGAAGTATTGCTGACATAAATCCCAGTGACCTCTCCCCATCCCCCTAGAGCCTGTGCCCCCGCAGAAGGCTTTTTGGGGTCTAGCTGTGCCATTTTGGGAAATCAGGATCTGGTCACCTGTTGGTTGCTGTAGCATCCTGTAGCTAAATCCATCTCTGGCCCTGTAACCTGAGCCTGCCCCAGGCCCTGTGCTGCAGGATCGAGTGTCCCTGTTTGTTTTGACATCCCATGTGGGGCATTAGAGATCCAGATTTCAAAGCAAGAATTTTTTCTAGCAGCCGTTGAAGGCCAGGCCCCTGCCAGCTCCCGGGCTCCCTTGTTAGCATATTCAGTTAATTAAGAAAACAAACCCCACATCCCTGACAGAGGTGGTTCTGCTGATTCAGGACAGAGGGGTTTGCATCAGCATGCAGGAGAGGCTGGCCAGGTCCTGCAGGAAGGACAAGCTGAGGGAGGTGAATGTGTGAGCTGGAGAAGACCCACTCGTGCCTTCCCAGCAAGAGCAGGTGCCACGGAAGTCGCATGGTTGGGAAGCCAGCTCCAGGCAGGGTCCAGAGCACAGAGTTTCTGTTCCTCTTCCCTCCTCCAGCATGTGTTTATCATGGGTGAGGGCCATGGGGAAAGGATAGCTGGATGAGAATAACGGGCGGGACACAAAGACGTTTTTGGGACTTGCCAGTCGTCTTCTCCAGAGCCACGTTATCCCAACTGTCTAGCTCCTGGAGGAGAGTGATGAGAGGTGACCTGGGGTGGCTTCAGGGGTGCCCAAGTCATTGACCTGCCAGCTGCCAAGAGGGAGCCAGATCAGAGAGGCTGCTTAGCCATGCAGGCCCTGGGTATGAATTTAAAAAGGGTCTTTTCTTTGTTAGGCTGGGTGCAGTGGCTCACACAGGTAATCTCAGCAATCTGGGAGGTCGAGGCGTGAAGGTCACCTGAGGTCAGGAATTCAAGACCAGCCTGGCCAACATGGTGAAACCAAGTCTCTACTAAAAATACAAAAATTAGCCAGGCGTGGTGGTGCACACCTGTAGTCTGAGCTACTCAGGAGGCTAAGGCAGGAGAATTGTTTGAACCTGGGAGGTGGAGATTGTAACGAGCTGAGATCGTGCCACTGCAATCTAGCCTGGGTGACAGAGCGAGACTCTGTTTCAGAAAGAAAAAAAATGTTGGGGGGGGTGGTCTTTGTTCCTTGAGGGAAATGTAGGTAAGCATACTCCTGTAGAATTAGCCCAGCTCTGCCAGTGTGTCTGTGTGGTTGGGGGCACTTGCCTGAGTCTGGCTGTGCATTCACACACAAACACACCCTCTCACCTGATCACACACACTCTGTGGTACCAGGGAGAAGATATGCCCTCCCCCACTCCCACCATGGCTGTGATTGGGCAGGTGGGAATTGGGGCCTGGGAGTGGAGGGAGCATAAGTGGGACTGGCCTGTACTGAGTGTCCAGCCTGTGTACTCTCTCCCAGGTGTGCAAGCCCTGCAGGCAGGGTGGGCTCATACATCTCTTTGGATGTGGGATTCTCTTGCCATTCACAGCCGGCACCCTACATGCAGTGGTCCTGTTGCCTCTTGGGTAGAATGGAATAAGAGAGAGACCCAGTCCTGCTCTGCCATTGCTAAATGGCCCAGCACACAGTTTGGACCAATTCCAGCACACAGTTTAGGTTTTGTGAACCTCTAATTTCTAATGGGAAATGGGGATGAGGTTCACATTTTATGTGTCCCCATGGTAGAGGGTATTGGCAAATATGAGATAAGGCATATTTAATGCCTGGTGCAGTGAACCTGGCCTCCTTCCCCATCAGACATGTGTCTTGGTCCAGCTTCTGCCTGGTGGCTTGGGACATGGCTGCCTTAAAAGATAGTGGGGAGAAATAATAAACACACAGCTAGTGTCTGCTCAGCCCAGGAGGAGAGCACTGGGAAGAAGCGATTGTACGGCCTGCTTCTGGTCTCTGGTATAACTAGTTCAAATAACTGCCAGTTAGTAGCAGATATTTTTAAAATTTTGAATGTCTTCTCCTTCTTACCTGCTGGAACTCTTGGGGCTCCCTGCCTTGAGTACTTTGTCATTCACAGCACGAGACCACAGCGAGGGGCTGGGGCCATTCTAGGAAAGCAAGTCTCTTAAAAGGTGACAACTCTGTGGTGTTCTAAAGCTGGGGAGGAGCCACTTGGGGTTTTAGGGGACTCTTGACTCTTTCTCTCTCTCTCTCATTTCCAGTGGAATCCTCAGGTAATCAGTTGTGCAATTGATATGACCAATAGCTCCCCTTTCCTGGAGAACATACCCAATTTGCCTCCTGATCCTCCTGAAATTCTCAAATCCCTGCACACCAGGCTGGTTTGTTTGCTCTTCTCCTTTTGCCGATGATTTTTCTTCATGTTAGAACTGTTTGCACACAAAAATTAAGAAAAATGTACATAAAAAATCAGATGTGAAATGTGAAAAAGCATACTAATGGTAGGCAAATAATAATAATAATCAGTATGCATAGTCACAGGTTTCTGTAACTTCAACTTGGCAAATCCAAATCTCTTGGAATGACTGTTAGGAGAATCTTCCCGTGTTAAAGAGAAGTTTCTAAGTCTCTCCAGGCTTCAAAGAGAAAATCCAAGGTGAAGAAATCAGGAGAAGTTGGGAATTAGTTTCTGGAGTATTAGGGAATACAAAAAGAGAAAGGCTGTATAGCTTGGATCCTAGCCGGACTCACAATATTTAGGAGAAACATTCATGAATGAATCTTGGCTAAGATTTTTGGAATTTTGAATTTTCGTTTCTGTGTTGCATTTTTGTAGTTGTTGTTTCCACTTCAGCAGAAACTCAGGGGGAGCCAGGAAGCAAAGGAGGATTTGCCTGCAACTATTCTATAGTGAGAGAGGAATTCTGTGCTGTGAATTCGAGAATTGGGTTCTAGACATGGCTGTGGCATGAGTTTGCTATGGGTCTCGAGGCAAGCGATCGGCTTCTTGGGCCTTAGCTTTCTTGCCTGTAAAAGGATCTTGAAATGATAGTCACCTCCATTCTCAACATCTTGTGCATCCCAGCAGCTGTATGAGAAGCCTTCTGCAGATCATGTCAGAGAAAGGAGTTGAGTCTTTTCACACACAGGTGGGGAGTGTGACATCCCAATAGGGGAAGGCACAGCTATCCAGGAGCTGAAGGGATAGTCTTTTTCAGAGTCTGATTATTGGGTCTGGGTTTGTGGAATGGTGCTTGGTCACCCCAGGGAATGGTGGCTGTCACTCATGCCTTGGCTCTGTATGTGGGGGCTCATGGAGGTGCCCCTGGGCCTGGAAGGATAGTGGGGAGACTGGGCTTCAGAAAGTGGCTGGAGGGTTCTCCCTGACTCTTTTCCTTGGGGTCCCCATGTTTGGATTACTTTTCAGCATCTGTCTTTGTGTGACCTGTGAAACCCCTTGAATTCTGAAACTGGGTTTGGGATTTTCCAAATTCCGCTTTGGTCATTTAAGAGAATCCATTCTCAGATAGAAGGGATTGTCCCTTCATATCTGAGCCCTGGACTTCTTCTCAGGTCATCTCCCTGCCAGCTATCTAAGTTCTGTCTGCCCTGCCACTCACATTTCTGAATCTTGCCCTCCCTGCTACTTGGGGAATGCCTAGCTATCCTTCAAGACTCAGTCAAAAAATCACCACACCTGTAAAATCTCTCTAACCCCTCCTCCTCGCCACCAATGTCAGGTAGGTAGGTTCCCCCTCACCTCCGCTCCCACGGGCCTGTCCCTGATGAAGTGCTGAGCACAATATTTGAAAACCACTCTTCTGATTGTCACTAGACTACTAGCTTCTAGAATGCAAGGCTCTGACTGGTTCAGTTTTGCATTTCTAGTATGTCTTAGTCCATTTGTGCCAATATATCATACACTGGGTACTTTATAAACAATAAAAACACATTTCTCATGGTTCCGGACTTTAGGAAGTACAAGATCTAGGTGCCAGCAGAGCTGGTGTCTGGTGACGGCTGCCCTTTGCTCCTAAGATGGTGTTTTGTTGCTTCTTAGTGAAAAACTGTAAAGAGCATAGGTTCTCCTTGCATTTTTGCTATTCATTCATGCAGCCAATATTTAATAAGGACCTACTATGTGTTAGCCCTTGCCACCGGAACTATGCGATGGTTTGCATGTCTGTTTTCCTTCCCTTCCTCCGTAGGGGAAGAACGCTGTTTCCTTACATGACAGAAGGAATGGAAGGGCTTAATGGGCCTAAGCTAATTCCCTCCAGCCCTTTTATAAGGCACTAATCCATTCATGAACGTGGAGCCATCATGACGTGATCACTTCCCAAAAGGCCCCACCTTTAATATTGTTACAACAAAGATTAAGTTTCAACGTATGTGTTTTGGAGGGAATACAGACATGCAAACTATAGCATAGTTCCAGTGGCAGGGGCTAACACATAGTAGGTCCTTGTTAAATATTGACTGCATGAATGAATAACAAATGCAAGGAGAATTTATGCTCTCTTCAGTTTTTCTTTAGGAAGGAAGCAAGAATTGTTACTGTTTGGATAATTTACCCAGGGACCAGCTTCATGGGATGGTGTTTAAACAGATAAATCCAACTGGCGTCTCTTCCTTGTATACTTTTGTGATGACAGGGGCCTGGGGAGTGGGCTGCGTGTTCCACACAGGGTATGTGAATGGGTCTGCACATGCGCCTATGACTGGCTATGGATAGTAAGCACAGTATGATCTTGTTTTTCTGTAAATACTAAGCCACAAACATTGGCAGTGACTTTCTGGCCATTATCTTCAGTGGTGTGTGATTCTTACAGCTTTTCCCAGGGTGTACCAAAGGAGTGTGACTGTGGTGACCATGGATAGGGAGGCTGGCAGCACTCAGGGTGATGGGCAGAGCGCCACAGTTGATTCCCTCTAAAGATGACCATGATGGAGGCTGAGTGATACCTTGTTTGGCACCAGTTAGAGAGTTTATAGCCTGTGAAGGTTCTTACACTTACCAAGAGGAAATTGGGCAATAGGAATTTATGTGAATGTCTGTGGGATAAGAAAAAAGCAACATGTCCTTGGGTTAGTAGCGATCTCACTTTCAGGGGTTTGTTTATGCATTGGCACACTCAGACATTTCTACTCAAAGCCTGCCATATATCCCCTTTCCCATTCTAGGGATGCAGACTGAACCTGGTCTCTGCCCTTAGAGAGCTTAGTTTCTGGCAAAAGTGCTTGAAGGTGGAGAGGATAGGAGCTGACGCTGGTGTTCTCCCCAGAGCCATTCTGAGCTGGTCCCTTGGTGGGAAATATTTCCCCATTCATTAGCTCCTCTGTTCTCCCCCAAGTTGTTGTTGAACAGCAGCACCTTGGTATCACCCTTCTAGATTTCTCATGCTTCTCCCTCCTTTCCCATGCTGAGTTGGAGACCCTTCACCTGTACTTGTCATTCCCTGTACATCTCCACCAAGATGCTTCTGCCCCCATCCTGGCCTGCTCACCGGTTATACCCTCTTTCCAACTGGGAGCTTTTTGATAATCAAGTCTGTGTTTTATGCCACATCCTATAGTGCAGTATCTGGGCCGGAGTGGGGGTTTGTAGACAGTTGTGGAGTGGATGATCATGGGGCAAATGCTAGACTGCATTTATTTCCTTTGCAGCATTCACACTGAAGCCTGTGTCTATCTATTTTCATCTCTTTCTGGGTCAGTCGTGGAGAGGAATGACTATCGGGGAAGTTGCTGAGAAGCTGGGGCATTGTGAGAAATCTGGGAAGCTGCAGGCTGGAGTCACTGGGCTCCAATGAGTCCCCTGTGACTGCCATTCTACACGCTCCCTCCCACAGTCTGGGAGGCAGGTGGGCTTCAGGGCTGACAGAGAGGGGGTTTGAGTCCAGACTGTACTTGTGCTGAGGCCCACTTCTTCCTCGTGAGTAGGGACAAGCGATGCTGACAGACCTACCCCTGCAGCCCTCTGGCTCAGGCAGTGCAGCTGGGCCAGCAGGAGAGCGGGCCGCCTGGGAATAGCTGGGAAGCAAGTCCAGGCCTTGGGCCCACCTCCCCCAAGGCCAGGATGTGGCGTGGGACCCAGGCCTGCAGAGGTTCCCACTGCTCAGCTCCTTCACTCCCAAATGCTCCAGGCCCAGGCAGCATCGTCAGCAGAAGGGGGTGGCGAGGGGCCCCGCTGCCCGGGTCAAGACTGCATCAGGACCAGGGCAGCTCTGCAGGCACACACCTCTAACATTTAGCCTCCACCTGGATAGCTGCCAGTGGCTCTGCAGTCCAGCCTGGCTTTGCGTGGGGGAGGAGAGCCAGGGATTAACCATTTCAGGCCCTTCCTGTGTCAGGCAGAGGCTGGCCTCTCAGGTCAACCATGTACCAAGGACTGGAGTGGGACTATTTACAAATGTTGCCTCATTTAATCTTTACATCACTGTGAGGGTGTGGGCATCATCTCTGTTTTTCGGATAAGTAAACTGAGGCATGTGGGGAATTATGTAACTTGCCTATAAGTCTATATGGTTAGTAAGTTAAGTTTCATAAATTCCTTCTTTATTACAAGGGCCTGTTATACACCAGGTAGTAATTCTAGTCACTGCGGATACAGCAATGAATGATGAAGAAAAATGCTCCACGGAATTTATGTTCTTGTGGGAGGTATAATAAATATGTGGGAGGTATAGTCTCTCAGATGGTGAAAAGTCTATGTGGAAAATAAAGGGAAGGGAGATGGGGGGTGCTGGGAGTGGGGCTGCTATTTCAGATACCCTTGAAAGACCTCATTGAGAGCGTGTGACTTATTCACACTTAGTGCTGAATAGGTGCCTGGTGCTACCCTAATCACTGTACGTGACCCACTAATTAATCCCCACAATCTTTGAGGCAGATTACTATTAGCATTCTCGTTTTCACATGGGGAAACTGAGGCAAAGGCTGATTAAGTAACTTGCCAAAGATGACACAGCAGACGAGAAGCAGCTCTGGGATCCACACCCAGGAAGTCTAACTCCTGAGTTCTGGCTCTTAACCTCTGTGTGTTATTGCCAAGGCCACAAAGATAGTAAATGGGCGAGAAGATCAAGAGGCTTGTAAGACCCTGCCTGAACAGTCCAGGTCCGTGGTCTAGGGGGCAGGCATACTGAGGGACAGGGGCACTGGGGGCTGGCAGGTGCACTGGGGAGGCAGGTGTACTTAGGGGGCAGGTGCACTGAGGGGACAGGTGCACTGCAGGGACTGGAACACTGGGGGGCAGGTGCACTAGGGAGGCAGGTATACTAGTGGGACAGGTATACTGGGGGCAGGTGCACTGGGGAGGTGGGTGTACTGAGAGGGCAGGTGCATTGTGGGGACTGGAGCACGTGGGGGTAGGTGCACTGGGGAGGCAGCTATATTAGTGGGACAGGTATACTGGGGGCAGGTGCACTGGGGACAGGTGCACTGGAGGGACAGGTACACTAGAGGGCAGGTGCACTGATGCTCACTCTTCTTCAGCTCCCTTGGTGAGAAAAAGGTAGAGGGGCTGACAGGTCATTGGCAATTAAACCTGGGTGAAAGCAGGGCTTGACTAGTTTGTGTCAAATAAGAAGCAGATGAACTCCCTGGTGAGGGGATCCCAAAGGCTGCCCTTCTTCCCTTTCATCCCATGCCTGCCAGCCTCCCTGAGCCCTCCGAGGACTCAGATCTGATATAAAAATGGGACTAGATTTTGCTCTTGTCCTCCTCTTTCCTTCCCTTTATCTGTCTGGGAATAACCCACTTAGTGGTAGTGATGATGATGATGATCACATCACGCAGCTCGTGTTTATTGAAGACCTATTTAACTGGGGCAGTGAAAATGAATACATGACGCTCAGCTGTGCAGGAAAAGTAATTGATTCCTATAATTGATAACTTGAAATGAAAACTTAGTGTGAAAAATAAAGGTACTTTAGTCACTGATTTAAGAGAGTTGCTTTGGAGCAAGGTCCCATCAAGTGGAAATTCAAACTTCCTGTGAGAGTGGCTCCCGGTGCCCCTCCCCCATATGAACTGGCTTTCTGGGGAAGCTCCAGCATTTTCAAGGTGACTAGAGAAGGGCCTGAGGCTGCAGATCTCCTTGGAGCTGTGCCTTGCTCTCTGCTGCTTGGGCCTCTGTGCTGAACTCCCTTGAAGGGGCCAGGTCTGGTCCGGTCGCCAGGGCCTTTGAGGGTAGACTTGGCACCCACCGCGGAAGCTTAGGGCTTCCTCTGGCCCCTGGCTTTGCCAGGACATCCACCCATCTCTGGAAGGTCCAAGAGTCCAGTGGCTGCTCTGGGATGTGGTTCTAAATGGGTGGGCCTGAGGGCAGCCCCCAGGTAATTTCCTCAGCTGTTGCCAGCCATGTTTGCTCAGAGCTGGGCTTAGGCAGGGTTTTCCAAAGAGCATGACCTTTCCCCAGCCCTGCACCCCTATTCTGAAATTCTCCAAGTTGTTTCTAGTGATATCACAAACCACCACCCCCCTCTGGAGGTGGAGAAGGGAGTGGAATCCTGGGCGTATACTTTCTTTCCTCCTAGTACTAGAAAAGCTTTCTTTCTCTTTCTTTCTTTCTTTCTTTCTTTCTTTCTTTCTTTCTTTCTTTCTTTCTTTCTTTCTTTCTTTCTTTCTTTCTTTCTTTCTTTCTTTCTTTCT
>NW_016107766.1:1465454-1467517 GCF_001604975.1 Cebus imitator | reverse complement strand
ATTTTTATTAGAGACAGAGTTTCACCATGTTGGCCAGGCTGGTCTCAAACTCCTGACCTCAAGTGAGCTACCTACCTTGGCCCCTCAAAGTGCTGGGATTACAGGTTTGAGCCACCATGCCTGACCTAGAAAGGTTTTCTATTGCCCTGTCCTGTCTACAAGGAACATCATTACCTCGTGTCAACCATTCCTCCCTCTACACACCATTTTGTTCTGGAAGATATTAGTCTTCTTTTCCCAGGGAAAACAAGGTCCTGGCTTAGTTCTGATATTAGAAGTGTACACGAAAAGAAAGAAAAGGAAAAAAAGAACTAAACACTGGCATTTTCCAGAGGGAAATATGTTGGGAAATACTTTAAATATTTTCCTTGTGAAATCCTCTGTATCTGACAAGCAGCCCTACTCCTGAGTTTTCACTCAGTTCTCACCACTGCCTTGTGGGTTAGGTCCTATCATGGTCTCTTCAGACGAATGAGGTAAGGCTTAGAGAAGTCAAGCCACTTTCCCAAAGTCTTGAAGCTTCTTAGGGGCAGAGCCAAGTTTAGAACGTAAAAATTCTGGATTCTTGACCCCATCGTATTCCTGACGCTTTTGCTGCTTCTCAGAAACGAGTCTGCGGTGATGGCTCTTTAGCACTCAGTGACGTGTGACGTAGCTCCTTGAATAACGTACAACATCCCCCAGGGAAATGGGTATGGGTTTCAGTTGGCTCAACCAGGGGAAAATGTAAGGGCATACCTCTTACCTTGTCACAGAATATTTCATGTCAGATTAGAGAGGGGCTTGTTGGGTTTCAAATTCTTCTATTTGTATGCATGTGAATACCTACATCCTTTTTTCACTCATTAGGACCATGATTTTTCACTAACTGTTTGGGTGACTGCGCTGGAGAAAAAGTGTGATGTGGATATCCTTCAACTCCACTCTGCTTCCCTAGTGAAAGGGGCCTTTGATTTGCAGCTGTAGCTCCTGTTTGCCGAGCCTGGTACGGCCCTGACTCTCAGTCCTCAAGTTGGCTGAAGCCCTGCCCTTTTCTGTCTACTAATAGCTGTTGAGGATCATGTGCAACATTTGAAAACTCAGCTCTGGCTTCGGTTGCCCTGGAGTTGAAAGGCCAAGGGGGTATCTGGGCACCACCTAAAAATAGTCAGAAGGAAATAAACTCTCGCTTTATGTTGTAAGCTTTTATTACATCATCAGCATCACGTTATGGTGTTATCATATGAACTCTAAATAAAAGGAAGGAGAAAATTCAGCCATAATCACACCACATACACTTGGATTCACATTTCCAAAAGCTCCAGTTCCCTGCGTATTCTGAGATGAAGGGCAGGGAAAGGAAGGGACCAAAGTCAATGAGAAGTGATTAAGGTGACCTGAAGTGGCAGGAGCCAAGCCAATGCACAGGCTCAGTCTCAGACTCACTTTCTCTTAAGACTGAGCTCTGGCGTCGTCTCCTCCAGGAAGCCTTCCCTGGTGTCCTCCTTGTCAACAGGCAGCTGTATTAGGTGCCTCTCTCCACCCACACCACAATGCCTTACTTTGGTCACTGTGTACTTCCTGCATTGTATCATGATTACCTGTTTATGTCATGACTCTCCCACTGGACAGTGGGCTCCAGGTGCTCAGGAATGTATTTTGTTCATCTCTTTATCCTCCAGTGCCTAGCACATCCAAGCAGGGCAATAAATGCTGGTTAACATGGTCATTAAGCTAAGATGCTGGACATAGGCATACAGGTGGTGACTAAAGACGATATGCATTGAGGCGCAGACAAATTCCTAAAGTCTGCTGGATGGAGAACAGCATGGAGTCATGAAGTGTGTTATCCGTGTCTGATACAGTATGTTTTCTTTTATGTATTTTCTGTGTGCAAGAGAGAGAGAGCAGGAAGATTTGACTGTGTCTCACCAGGGGCTGGGAGATATCTTCTCCTGTTAGAAGAAACTCGAGGGGCCGGGCGCGGTGGCTCAAGCCTGTAATCCCAGCACTGTGGGAGGCCGAGGCAGGTGGATCACGAGGTCAAGAGATCGAGACCATCCTGGTCAACATGGTGAAACCCC
>NW_016107766.1:1364749-1465238 GCF_001604975.1 Cebus imitator | reverse complement strand
AAACTCGAGGAACATGAAATGGGGCTCCATTTTTTCCTTATGACAATGTGAGCCCCCAACTCTGTCTATGGGGGAGATCCCATAAGCACTGAGGCTAGAGCAAAAGGCCTCAGCCTATTTTCATATAAATAATGAAGAAGAAAGTAACTAGAAATATAACCTTAGTAGTTATTTGTTATTCATAGGCGATCTTAATTCCTTTACTAATGCCTCTCAGGAAGTGTGAACCTGGGGTGACATTGTGAAATGAATGACACTAAGGCAAGATGCTCTAAGCCCCCTGTCACACCCGCATAAGGGCTGCTGGAGGGCGCCTCGGCCGTGCGGCAGCGCTAGCACTGTGAAAGCGCCCGCTGTTTAACCAGCTAGGGAAGGAGGTGTCCAAAATGGCCGAGACATCTCCTTCCTGGGGAAGTTAGGAGAAAACTCCGCTTATCCAAGCTCTTGCGGTAAGGCCTGATGGCTGTCAGGGAGGCCCGCAGACATCCGGGGGCTTAACTGTCTCTATGTGATGCTGTGCTCCAGTGGTCACGCTCCATGTCCACTCTCACACCCTGCTTCTGCACCTGGCTACTTTTGTCTCAGAAAAGATAATCAGTAATAGTAATGTAAATCTTAATGTTTTGGTTCTTTCTTCATAAGTATGGAAAAGGTGCTGATGCATTATGCTCCTTACCTCACTTAAGGTACCAGAAATTCCTGAGCCCCTACCTGAATGACACGCGATATACTTGACCCGATCACTGCCACCCCCTATCTAGTCTCTGACCACCAAGGCCATGCCCTACGTACCCTGCCCCTAGATTTGCAACTCAATAAAAGTGAGAGTGTCCTGGCATTCGGGGCCACTGCTGGTCTCTGCAGTTTGGGTAGCAGTGGACCCCTAGGCCCAAACTCTCTTATCTCTATCTCTATATCTTATGTTGTTTACTTCTACAATTTCTCATCTCTGCACCAGCTGGGAGCGGCTCACAGAAGCTGGACCCTACAAATCTGGACTCCAGATCTAGTGCTCTCTTCTTTAGCCTGCAGGAGGGCAAGGACTGTGTCCTTTTTCATATTGGTGCCAGGTCGCAGAGTTGGTGCTCAGAGAATATTTGTGGAATGAATGGATGAATGAATGAACATATGGAGGAAGGAACTCTGGCCATCCAGTGAGATACATCAGGGAAGGCTTGAGGGGATATGCATCGAGCATAGCTATGAAAGAGGCAGGGGCATGGGTGGCGAAGATGCAGAGAGGGCTCTGTGGTTGAGTGGTTGGAAGAAGGCTGTGGATTCCCCTCTTGGCTTGGATACCTCTAATGAGATGGCCAGGCTGATGCTGACTTGGAAGGGCCCTGACTTGGGAGAAGGGAAGTCTGTGGGACTGAGGAAAGTCATACAAAGACACAGGCCCAGAGAGGGGGCTTCCCCCCTTATATTTTGCCTCCTTTCCTCCAGAACTTGGAGTTGGAGACATTGCTAAGATTCCTTGAGTCCCTAGGGCAGGGTTGGAGGTGGGGTGGCCGGGGGGGAAGTTCTAACAAATGAGTCTGGACACAGGCATGTGGAGTGTGGCCCAGAGAGAAGAGGAGTAGGGGAAAACATGGATTGCAATCTTTGAGAGAAGGAAGTTCTATTTTGGGTGACTTCAAAATCCAGCCCCTCTGCTGGCCAGGTTCGCAGCAGACCTCCCCTCTGAACAAGATTCCCTCATCCTCCCTTCTGTGCACTGGCTTCTGCTCCATTTCTGACTCATGTCCCTGCATCCTTTAAGACTTAGTTCATTCGCACTTTGGTGTTCTATCTCTTGGTATTCTTTCCGGCATCCCAAACCTCCCCCCAGCCTTCTTAAAGAAGGCATCCCTAAATAACAGCAGCAAAAATGACACCTGCAATTTATCCACATTTCCACTATGGGTCATGCACCACCCCAGCTGCCTCATGTGCCCTCCTTCAACTCACAAGGAAAACGTTAGGTCATTATTGCTGTGATCTCTAGTTGACAAATGAAGTCAGTGGACGTTAACTCCTAGACTGAGCCCCAGAGAGGTCAAGTAAAGCAGGCAAGGTCACATTGTTAGTTGGGGCAAAGTAGTACCTACAACCCAGGTATGCCTCACTCCAAAGCCCCATGGTCATCTCTTCTTACAGCTACAGAATGTTCTCTCTAAGTCAGAAACTCCGTAGTGGGGCCCAGCAATCTGCATTTTAACAAGCTCTCCAGGAAATTCTGATGCACGATGAAGCTCACGAATGGCTGGTTTAGCTGATCTGGCTCCAACCTGGCTGCAAACCTCCAAGTGTGGAGGCTTCCTCACAAATTTCCTCCAATTTAGGGTGGCCTAAATTGGGGGAAAGCCCATTTGTTAGCTGCCATTACTCATCCTTACTATTCTATTTACTAGCTCTGGACATTGGGCAAGATACTCAAGCTTCCTGAGCACTTTTTTCCATGGTTGTAACGTAGGAACAATTCCATCCCTTCTAGAGGCAATGCCCTGGTTTCTGGTTTTCAAGAGAGGATCGTCTGTGATCGTCCATATTCAGCACCTTAGCATCACCTGGGGAACTTTTACAAAATATTAACGCCCACTCCTTCCCTTCCCAGACTAAGTCAACGTCTCTGGGAGTGGGCCAGGGGCATGAGTACACGTACATGTGGGTGGAGAACCCTGCTGCCCACTCTCAGGCTTCTCCCTCCCCATGACTTCCTCAAGGGAAGAACCGAGGCGTCTCCAACTGGTGACTCTGGGAAAAGTTATGAGCTGGGCCTGCCAACTGCCTTCCCTGCCCCTCTTGGGTCTGCCGCCTGCAGGATGGCTGCAACTGACTGGCTCTTGGCAGTGAGGTCAGGAGCCTGCTCCTATGGGGAGGTCCATGGTCTTGTCCTATGCCAGGGATTGGATGTGTGAATTGGCCTCATTCATGGGTGGAATATTAGGAAATGCATTTGGCCAGTGAAGCCATATCCTCCCAGCAGCTCTATCAGAAACATAGCTGCTGTTTTGACCTCTATCAGAAGCTTCATGTGTCTATTTCTCAATTGGTCCTGAACTCAAGCATGAAGGGGAAACTTTTATGTATGGCCCCTACAAAACCCCAATGCCATATATTTTATGGAGTTACTGCTGAATTTGATGAGATTGCATATTCAAGCCAGTTAGTTGGTGGTCAGTAAAGGTTTGCTGCACCGGAATCAAAACAGGCCCCCTCTGATCAGTCCTATACTCTCCCTGTGGGATGGACCCCCCAGTCTCCAACCACCTCTACCACCAGCCCATGCCTGACAGATAATTCCCTAATCACAGCTTCACTCAAGTCAGTCCACGTGGAGGCCTTCTGGTAGGGATTTGCAGAAGATTGGCAGGTGAGAGAGGAGCACGGGGATTTTGAGTGAGGCTTGTCAGGGTTCTAGGCAGTATTGCCAACAGCTAACAGTCTGACCTCGCCTGGTTTACTCAGCCTCTCTGGGGCCCAGTGTCTTCATTTGTCAACTTGAGATCACAGTAATAATGACCTCACGTTTTTCTTGTGAGTTGAAGGAGGACACAGAGGCACCCAGGGAGGTGCATGGCCCATAGAAGAAACGTGGATAAATTGTAGCTGTGGATTATGATTGCTATTATTATGAAGATGGAGCTACCTTTTCAAACAAATTTGCAGGTGATGCTGATACTGCTGGCCCAGGGACAAATTTTAAGATAACCAGCGCTCAATGAAAACAAAATGCAGGTGAGCTCTGACTTTAGGGAAAAGCCAAAGGAGAAATGAGAGGGGTGCAAATGGAGTCTAGCAGAAAGGGGTCAGCCTTAGCTTGGGCTGGAGGTCAGCCAAGCTGGCGGGAAAGGACAATACCTGAGAGAAGTGGTTCCAAGCTTAGAGCATGTGCAGGCTTACAGAGCAAGTGTGAGGTGAGTCCACCACACTGCCAGCTAATTGCAGGAGGCTCTGCACAGCCAGTCTCCCAGATGACAGTGAGGGAAGCCCAGTGTTCACACAGGTGAGCACAGACTTGGTGCAGGAAGCATCTCTAAGTAGAACCGACCGAGTATGAAGACTGGATAATCTATAAAATAGAGAACTGTGTGTGGGTGTTGGAGTGTGTGTATTGGGGGAGAAGAATGGGCGTTTAAGACAGCTGGGTCATGGCTGGGTGCAGTGGCTCACACTCATAATCCCAGCACTTTGGGAGACTGAAGCAGGCAGGCCACTGGAGGCCAGGAGTTTGATACCAGCCTGGGTGACATGGCGAAATCCTGCCTCTACAAAAAATCCAAAAATTAGCCAGGTATGGTGATGCATGCCTATAGTCCCAGCTACTTGGGAGGCTGAGGCAGGAGGATTGCTTGAGCCTGGGAGGCGGAGGTTGCAGTGAGCCGAGATTGCACCACAGCGCGCCAGCCTGGGCAATAAGTAAGACCTCATCTAAAAAAAAAAAAAAAAAAAAAAAAAAAAGATAGCTAGGTCAGAAGCTGCCTCTAATCCTGGCTCAGTCAGTTTTGTGCTTGTGACCTTGGGAAGGTTGCTTCACTTCACTGAACATTGGTTTCCTTATCCTTAAAATCCAGATGCTAATACGTTTAAGAGTTGTCTTGTGAGAATTAAGTGAGATAGTTCATATAAAATGCCTGCCGTATAACAGTATTTAAGACAAAGGAAGAGTTAAAGATGCTTCTCTTTGAAGTTCAGGGTGGTCCGAAGGGGGAAGGAAAGGAGAGAAATCAGTTGTGGGGGAAGTTGGTGGCACTAGCATAATAAGCACATCTGAATAGAAATGTAGATCGTTGGAAATATGGAGCTGGAGATGCGAAAAGGAGAATTTTGGAGTGACTGTTGCTGAATTAGTCTGAGGTAAGGGGATGGAGGGAGTTTTGGAGGGGAGAAGATAAGGGATAAGCCCAGACATCCAAGATCTGCACCTTGCCAAAGCCCTGGTCTGTCTACTATGTGCCAGGCTCTGTGCTGGGCACTAGGGTTCCCGTTACACTGTGACACTGTCCCTGACCTAACAAGATCGCAGCCCAGGGAGAGTGACTGTAATTCAGGAAACAATAGATCTGCCTGATGTTTGATTATGGGAGAAACACAGGATGCTGAGGAGGAGGAAGGAAGGCAGGGAAGGCTTCCAGCAGGAAGTGAGGCTTGCCAGGTGTTCTGGCTGAGGGGCTCCAGGGGGAGGGGCTTCAGGGGGAGGAGTCTAGGAGGTAGGGGTCCTAGGTGGAGGGTTCCATGGTGAGAAGCTCCAGGGGCAGGGCTCCAGGGGGAGGGAACTCCTTGGGGAAGAGTTGGGGAAGGGCTCCAGGGGGAGGCGGTCCAGGGGCAGGATTCCAGGGAGGGGCTCCTGGGGGGGCGGGGCTCCAGGGGGAGGGCCTCTACCTGGAGGGATTCCTGGGAGGGGAGGGGCTCCAACCTGAGTGGCTCCAGCTGAATCAAAGAGGCTAAAGAGAGCGTGGAGTTCTTGGGGCAGGTGGATCAGATTTCACATTGTTCACAACTTGAGGAGGGAGAACTGAGAAAAGGCCTCTGAAGGGGTGACTGGATGGAAAGAGGCAGCACACAGCAAAGTGCACTTTCCAGGATGAGATGGGTAAGTGGCTTCGACACTGGGCACTCAGGAGGGGGATTCCTTCAGTGGCAATAATCGAGGCAGAGCTTGCAGGGATGTCCGGGGTGAAAGGCAATTTAGAAATGGGGAGTCAATTCAAGGACTGTTCTCATGGCTTGGGGATTGCCCTGCGTGCTTAGAGGAAATCTCAGCTTCTGTAGCCTGAAGTCCTGGAGCCAGAGTCTCACTTCCTTTACAGAAAGCATCCCTCAAAACACACAGAGGAAAAATATCTCATACCTTTTACATGTAAGATGCCTTTTGTTGACAGTGAGCAGGGGGAAATTAAAAACAGAAATGAAACAAACAAATGAAAACATCCTGCATTTATCTGAGCATTCCAAGATCTGACTGAACCATGCAGGTTTATAAAGAAGCATTCCTTTCCTGCTTGCTGAGACTCACTTGAGACACCTATTGAGGGTGTCTGGCCATGGCCTGGATTCCTTCATGGATTGAAGGATCTGAGTCATGGGGTTGGCCATGAAGGTTCATTCCTGGGGATTGAACCACTTTCTCCACTCCGCCTCTTCCCACACACTGCCCCTAGATGTCATTCATTCAGGAAAAGCTCACGGAGGACTGAGGAACTGCTGCAGACATGCCACTGTGCCAGGAGCTATTCTTGTGGGCTCAGAGTCTAGATGGGGGAGATGTTAATTGGTATAAAAAACATGAACATGGCCAGGCACAGTGGCTCACGCGTGTAATCCTAACACTTTGGGAGGCAGAGGCAGGCAGATCGCTTGAGGTCAGGAGTTCAAGACCAGCCTGGCCAACATGGTGAAACCCCGTCTCTATTAAAAATACAAAAATGTTTGCTGGGTGTGGTGGTGCATGCCTGTAATCCCAGCTACTCTGTAGGCTGAGGCAGGAGAATAACTTGAATCTGGGAGGCGGAGGTTGCAGTTAGCCGAGATTGTGCCATTGCGTGGCAACCTGGGGGACACAGACTCCATCTCAAAAAATAAATAAGTAAAAATAAAAAACAAATGAATACAAGATATCAAATAACATAAAGTGCCATGAATATACAGTGAAGTGTTCTTTAAATAGTGGACAAAAAGTGCTTTGAGTTTATTTAAGAGAATTCAGGTAGATTGAAATAGTTAGGAAGGCTGCTTGGGGAAGTTGGGATCTGCAGTGAGGATGGATGGGAGAAGATGGGGAGGAAGCAAGGGAGGTGGGCATGAAATTGGAGTGCGGGATAATGCTGAAAACCCACATGCAGAATGAGCAAGTCTATTCTTTACTATGTTTCAAAGCTAAAATAGTCTCCTGCTTTTATTATTTATTTAACTTCAGAAGGATATACAAGCTTCGTGTATGCTTAATGTCATGTCATCACATTGATGATCTGTCTTATAATTGATAGGGTCAAGAATTCAAGAAATACAGCAATTCATTTTTATTTCATTTATTTATTTATTTATTTATTTATTTATTTATTTTTTGAGACGGAGTTTCACTCATGTTACCCAGGCTGGAGTGCAATGGCACGATCTCGGCTCACTGCAACCTCCGCCTCCTGGGTTCAGGCAATTCTCCTGCCTCAGCCTCCTGAGTAGCTGGGATTACAGGCATGCACCACCATGCCTAGCTAATTTTTTGTATTTTTTTTTTTTTTTAGTAGAGATGGGGTTTCACCATGTTGACCAGGATGGTCTCGATCTCTTGACCTCGTGATCCACCTGCCTCGGCCTCCCAAAGTGCTGGGATTACAGGCTTGAGCCACCGCGCCCGGCCAAGCAATTCATTTTTAAAAACGTATTTTTTTTAATTGACAGATAACACTGTAGCAATTCATTTAATCCTTTAGCTCTTATCAAGTTCCTGCTGTGTGTATGGAAAGAGCCCTGTGGGGGGAGTTAGAGATAAAAATGTCCCTGCCCTTTAGGAATTTCAGTCCCTTGAGCAATGGTGCATTTAAGGAGGAGTGAGTGGGTCAACATGGCTGGAAACCAGGGAGTGTGGAGTGGAGAAGTTGGGTGTGATGGGGAAGAAAGATCAGGGTGAAGGGTAGCCCAGAAGTTACTGAGATCTAGATCAGGGCCACTTGAGCAGGAAGCCACTCCAGATTAAAGTAACTTGTCTCTGTTCAGTCCTGACCATTCAGAGACTGTGGGTAACATTTTTGGAAACACACAGGGAGTGGCCAGCTGGGCCGCTCTTCCTGGGAAAGACTGCCCATGCTGGCTGCCGGAGAAGATGGGCAGGGCCAACTGCATGATTTGCGGGGCCCAGCACAAAATGAAAATGCGGGACTCCTTGTTCAAAAATTAGTAAAAGTTTCAAGACTGCAACAGCAGTGCTTTAAGCGCAGGGCCCTTCTGAATATGCCCAGCTCGAATACTCAAGAGGCTGAGGACAGGACAGCCTGGATCTTTCTGTGACTAAGTGTGTGGTGAGACGCTGGGGCCAATTGCTGTCTGTGACTAGGGACGGGGTTTCGTTATGCAAGCATTGAGTTCTTTCCTGTGTGCTGGGATGGGGAAATGGGGAAGAGATGGGATGTGTACCACAGGAGGTGCTATGGCTGTGGGGGTGCCTGTGGTGTACAGAGATGCTGCCATTTACAAGCTGTGCTCTGCTTACAGTGGGAAGGCTGTATCTGAATGTTGGAATCCGTCAGACTGAGGGCACATGTTTTACCAACTTTACTAACTTGGGCAAGTTACTGATCTTCTCTGAGCCTTAATTTCCCTATATGTAAAAATGGAGATCATATTACCACTTTTGCAGGATGTTGGGATACTTAAATGATAGGTATAAAAGTTTGAGCTTAGTCTAGCTTTTAGTAAATACTAGTATTCTCTTTTCTAGAAATATGCAAAATATTTATGTTTTAAAGTGTGGAGCGTGGAATAGTTTGGGATACATTATTGTCAGTAACTTGTTTTTTCTATCTCAGGCTCAGTGGGGATGCAGCTAAAACCTACCACCCTGATTTCAAATAGCAGAGGCAGGGGGTTGGGAGGAGGTATGCCCTATTGTAACATACACCCAAGG
This sequence comes from Cebus imitator, assembly GCF_001604975.1. Lineage (NCBI taxonomy): Eukaryota > Metazoa > Chordata > Mammalia > Primates > Cebidae > Cebus > Cebus imitator. Next base: position 1,456,639 of record NW_016107766.1, on the reverse strand, counting down.
GAAACCCAGTTACATCTGCTGGGCACCCCCCCACACACACACACACCTGGAGCTAAATTGAAGCTGGGTTGGAATGCAATAGTGTATTACAGGAAGAGCCCCAGTTTGGGCATTGTCTCCTGGTTTTGAACCTCAGGGTCCTTATCGGTTGAAAATTCTGACCACTCTGGTTTGTTGTAAGATTAAGTGAAATGCATAGTGGATACTCAGTCTCCAGTCTGTGGTGGATGTAAGCATTCTTTGAATGGGTCTCTGCTCCCAGGCCACAATGCGGTTTATGGGAAAAAGAGGAAAAGACATTGCATTTCCTAAATATTATGATTGGGCAACTACTTTCTAAACAAAGTGCGGGCTGATTAGAAATTGGCATGGGGGCTGATTTTCAGTAATCTTACTATTTGTTCTTCTCATATACTTTGGGGAGTTGCCTGGGTCATCTTTCTACTTAGACTTGGAAGTGGGTACAAGAATGTGTATTTTTGCTTTTTGGAGATGAACACACATATATGCACACCACACATTCACATGTACATCACCTACACCCCCACACACATACATATATCACATACATACCACACATATACACCATGCACACATGCCACATGTGCACAAAACCCATCTACACACACTACACATGCCACACATATACACCACACGCATACATATACCACACATGCACAAACACCATCTACATGCACCCCTCACACATACACATACCACACTACACACATATCACACATAGACACCACACATACACAAACCCCATCTATACACACATCACACATATGCCATGTGTATACACCATACACAGATTGTGCACATACCACACATGCACAAACCCTGTCTCCACACACATCACGCATATACCATGTGTATATACCACACAAGCACACCACACACCACACACCACACATACGCCACATACACAAACCCCATCTATACACACGATACATATACCATGTGTATACACCGCACACCACAATCACACACATACCACATGTGCACAAACCTCATACCATGCATGCATAAACCCCATCTATGTATCACATATATACCACGCATATACACCATAAATAGGGACACCATACACCACGCACACATCACACTCATGCACATACACATGTACACACGCTACACACATATTACACATATAAACCATACCACACATACACCACACACACAAACCCCATCTGTACACTCAGCACACACATACCACACAGAGCGCGCACACATAACCTACACACACTCCCTACATACACATACGACACACACCACACATATACCCCACGTGCACACCACACACACCACACCACATGTACACAAACCCCATTTACATACATTCTGCACATAACATCACACATACACATATACACACACCATATATGTACATATACATTACCTACACACACACACCCCCCTATCCCACCCTCACAAATGCCACACATATACCACATACACACACCACACATACACACACCACACACTACATATACACATGTACGCACACCAGAAATGCACATATACATACACCACCTACACACACACCACACATATGCACCACATGTACACACACTGCACAACACATACACCACACCACAGCACAGACACAAAGACACACCAAGCATATGCATACACACACACCACCTACACACACACACCACACATACACATACTTGACCTATGCACACCACACACACATTCATTACAACATCACACCACACATACAGACACCACACATATGCATATACCACCTCCACACACACCAAACATACATGTACTCCACTTACACACATACTACACATACATGCCACACATACGCCACACACATACCATACATGTACACACACCACAGATACATGCCACGCCTAAACATGCACACACCACACTACACATATGCACACCACACACATACAATACACACACCACACCACACACTCCATCTACATACACACCAACATACTACACAGACATACCACAAATATACAGACACATCACACCACACATACACATAGCACAGACGCATACCACCTGCATATAAACCACATCTACACACACACCGTGAATGAACATATACCACCTACACACCACACATACACATATGCCACTCCCCCCACACACCACAGATACATACCCTACCTACACGCAAACCACGTGCACAAACACGCCACCCACGTATCACATATGTACATCACACCACACATACACATATATACACACATGCACATATACCACCTACACACACCACACATACACATACCCCACCTACACACATGCCACACACATAGTACACATACATATCATACATACACCATACCACACATACACATGCCACATACACCACCTGAACACACGCCACACACAGCACTTATACATGCATGCACACACCACACATATACACATCATACCTCACATACATATACACATACCATCCATGTACATACACCAACTACACACATGCCACATATACACAAACCCCACCTACACACACACTATACATACCACACATATATATCACACCACACATACACATACCACAAATACCACATATATCCACACCATACTACACATATACATGTATACACACCACACATACCACACATATCCACACCACACCAGACATACACATATCCACACACCATACCACAAATACACATATACGCACACCACACATATACATACGCCACCTACATACCTCCCACATACCACACACATCACACATATATGTACCATACCACATACAGACATACATATACCATGCATGCACACACACCCAAGTACACATACTACCTACACATACATAAATATACACCATACCACATACATGCAGAAATACATACCACACATATACATATACCCCCTACACATACACACTATGCACACTTACCACTCTCCACCTCTTCACCTGTGGAGTCGAAGATGTGACTTCCTGTCTTCTCTCTCCTCCTCCTCCCTCTCTCCTCTCATCTTTAGTGAGCATCTTTTGTGCTTGTCCAGTGCACAAGGACTCAGGGTCCCTCCTAGACCCCACTCCATCCACATCCCTCCTGATGCTTTGTCCTGCAAACTCCATTCCTAGTCCTCTTTGCCATCTCGTCTGCCTCTAAGAAATTTCTGGAGTGTGACCTAGGCTGTGAGTGCCCTGTTCTTACCCACCCAAGGGCCCTAGGCTGCTGTCGATTCAGCTGAACCCAGGAATGCAGAATCACTCTGGAAGCATCATCCAGAGAGCTGTTTGCAGGGTGGCTGGGAAAGAGGGAAAAGAGAGGTTGGCCCTGGTCTCAGCTCGTGATCATGTGGGGCTGGTCTGGAGCCTGGTGTTTGGGAATGAAACAAATGCATCCAAGGCATTTGAGAAAAAGGTGGTGAGAATCAGTCACAGGATGGGGCATTAGGGATTGAAGACAAACGACAAAAGGGTCTCTGAGCTTGGGAGACTGTAGCTCTGTGAGGGCAGGAGCTGTGTCTGATGAGTTTACCTGCACGTGCCCAGCCCCAAGAGCAGTGCCGGGCATAGAGTAGGTGCTAAAAATCAATGGCGGTCGGATAAACGAATGAGCAAATGAGTGAATGATGAACTAAAGGGAGCTTATGGGTTAGGATTCCATTCAAACAGCATCATTTAACACCTTATGCACTGTCTGACACAGATCCTGGTGACAGGGGAAGAAGAGACTCTTAGACAATGTGTAGTTTGATTGGCTCATCTACACACGAGGCCCAAGGTACTTACGCTCTCTTGCCCCAGGTCATTCAGGTAGGCTCGTAGAGCAGCGTTAGCACACAAACCTAGGTCCCCTTGTTCCTAGTCTAGGGTTCTTCTTTTAAGAACAACATTTTTTATTTTCCTGAGAAAAATAATAAATGCTCATAGTAGGAAATTTGGAAAAATTAAGAAAATCACCCCAAGCCCTAGCAACTCAAAGATAATTACTTCAGGCTTTCATACAGGTGTGCATCTGTCTCTCTCTCTCTAACTGACCTGTATTAACCCATCCTTATGTTTTACTATTCCAGGTGTTTTCAGTCTCTTACAGCACCGATAACCCTGGGTTGGACTTCTGTTCTTGATCTTTGGTCTGAGTCATCCCAGCGCTCATTCCGCTCTATGATGCCCCCTCTAACCCGTGTTTATGAGCAGAGGGCTCAGGGTGGACTAGAACTCCCATGACGATGCAGTTCTGCAGCTCTTCCTCCAACATTCGGACTTCCTTTATCATAACCATGTCCACATTTCATTATATTGATTTGTCTCCCTTTTCAACCAGACTGAACTCATGCTTCCTATATATTTTTACAGCTCTTAGCATGGTACTTAGGGGCCCAACAAATATTTGTTTGAAAGAATGAATGAAGTGGTGAAAATGTACGCACAAAATTTAGGAGGAGGTAAGGCGTCACCCTGGATCTGTGTTTTCAACCACGTTTGCCTTCCAGGGGCCAGCTCAGCTCGCATCCCACCCCCCAGTTCCTGCCCATCCGAATCTGCCCTCCCTGAGGAGATGGACCCTGCCTGTGGGTCCCGAGGCAGGAGCAGGGCCTTTCTGGTAGAAAGGCAGGAAGGGAACCTTGTTCTGGAGAAGGTGCAGCCCCGGGGGCTAGGTGGGACCATGTGCACAGGCCCTGCTAGATTTCTAGGGTGGGCTTGGCTTGACAGAACCTTGAGGTCCTTCCCTCAAGAGTGACATAATGCTGTTTGTGCTGGGACCTTGGGAGGGAGGACCAGGAATCGTAGCCAATGGGGCTTCTTCCAGCCCTGGGCTGTGGAATGGTGCTGAGCCCTCTGTGATGGGTTGCCCTGGTGGGAGAGCTGGGAGTGGAGCACGGAGGAAAGCTGGAGGCTTTTTTCTCTGCACCTTTCAGTAACAGCAGACCCATCTGTGTGAGCCAGAAGAGGGGCCTGGCTTCTGGGGAAGCAGATGGGGGAGGCCTCTGGTTCTCCTCTATAAGGTGATTTCCCTTTGGCCAGGAGCCCCAGACTTCTGGCTCTAATGGGTACCAACGACATGGGCACTGAAATTCCTTCTCTTTCATTTCATAGCTGTTGCCCAGAGAGCTCCCCACACTCCCCAAGTTCATCATCAGCGCAGGTCCTTGCTCTGCGTGTGCGGCCCCTCGTCCTCTCACTCACGTGTCAGCACCCCTTCATGGCACCACCAGCATCGACCCCTTCCTCTCTATTCTTGGCAGGTCAGGGCCTCATTCCCTTTTACCCAGACACACAGACTTGCCTCCTAACTCTTCCCCTCTTCCACTTCTCCCACATGTCTTCCCACCCATACAGTGCTACCAGAAATGTCTCTTCTAACCCCAGACCTTAAAAACTCTCTCCTCTACTGTAAGTCAGTGAGCTAATCGGCCACAAGCAGCCCATTCTTCAATGGCTTCTTCCTGCTTTGCTTGTCACTCAAGGGCCTCCTTTTTCTGGCTGTAGTTTTGGTTCCCACTGCACCTCTTTGAGTCCTGAGAGGCGCAGTGGGAATCACCCTGGAGCTTCTCATTTGTTTGGGCTGTCGTTGGTGCCAGGTTCTCATTCTGGCATGCTGCTTGTTGAGAATGCTTTCCTGGACAACCCCTGGTCCCCTGGCATGTGCTGACACCCTCCCTTCTTCTGAGGCTCGGCTTTGATGACACTTCTTCTGGTGAATGTTCCACATCCCCCCAGCCAGAAGTCACTCTTCTCCACCTGTAGTCCCAGGGCCTGGAGCCGCACCTCCTTGCCTCCCTTACATCCTAAGATCTGATGTCAGCCTCATCTAAGACACCCAGAACATTGTTTTATACGTTGCATTTACTTGGTGGGTGGGTAAATAATGAATGAATGAATTAATTAATGCTTGACCATGACCTTGGAGAACTACCATTTGCTTGTTTACTGCCCTAGTGATTCAAAGAATCCTTTATTCTCTATCATTTCTCAAAACGAGAAAAACAGTTGGAAAACCCTCAACCCCCGGCCTCACCCCCAAATTTGAGAAATGTCACTTTGAGAGATTTTCAGTTTCACTTTTCTGGAAAGATGTTCCTTTCTCTCCTTCCTCTTCTTGGGTCTCAGCGATGCCTCCCTGTGTCTCCCACCCCTAGGCCTGCACAGAGGGGACTCAGAGGCCGAGAGAATTTACTTTTGCTTTCTCTGCCTTTTCCAGAGCACAGGGGGAAACCGTAATTTAGGCGGCTGCTAAGAATAGCTCCCCAAATCCTGGAAAGAGCGTGTGCTTATTTTTGAAAGTGCTCCTTGTCTCTTCTCCAGCCCTGCCCGAGTCTCACAGTATAAGTCAGTAAGTCAGATTGTTCAGAGCAGCAGCGGCATCTGGAAACATGGTTTGAGTTCCTAGGTTCACACCTAGCGTCCTTCTGAGCCTCAAGTTTCTTCGTCTGTAAACAGGGAAGATGAAAGTTTGAGATAAACCTTGGACATGGTAGTTGTTCAGTAAATGATAATTATATCTTTATTATGGTTGGAATTGCTGGATTTAGAGGGCAGCGCTCTCAATTTAATGGGTCAGATAGGACAAGTGAGGAGCCAGTATGATATATTAAGTGGAATCATATGAAATTGGTATTTGTATGCGCTAAAAATAATTGGATATTTTCAGTTGCATAGGAATCAATCCAGTAATCCAGGGATTGGCAGTCTTTCTGTAAAGGGCCAGATAGTAAGTGTTTTTGGCTTTGTGAGCCATACGGTCTCTGTGGCATGGTATTAGCTGCAGACAATGCTTAAATGAATGGACGTGACTGTTCCCATAAAACTGTATTTACGAAAACAGACTGTGGGCTGAACTTGGCCCCTGTAATATCTGCCAAGCCCTATAGTAATATGTAAAACTAATGAAATTACAGAAAGAAAACTCTCTGTAATACCATCAACATTCAGGTATCTTCACAAGCAGAGTAGCAGCGTATCTGTATAGGTAATAATAGTCTTTACTTTTACTGGGCTCTGTTCCAAATGCTTTACAAATATTAACTAATTAAATACTCCCAACAACCCTATGAATTATTTGCTATTATTATTTCCTGTTTTACGACTGAAGAAACTGAGGCTCAGAGAGGCCAGATAACTTGTTTGAAGTCACCTGGTTAGAGTTGATGTTGAACAGAATTCAACCGAGCATGTAGGGTAGAGCTGGGTGATGGTAATTCAGCAGCTTCAGGGAGGAAGTAGATGGATTAGAGTTAAGAGGGACCCCCAGGCCTGCTTGCTGTCCACCAGCATGAGGAGATGGACTGCAGAGGCTTGGGGTGGAAGCAGGTGTAGTATAGGTGGACAGTGGGGAAATGGGTGGGCAGAGGGTCTGGTAGTGTCACTTGGGACACTTGGGATGGAAAAGCCTAGACTCTTCCTTTTGAGAGCCAGGCCCCAAGCTGGGCCTGGGGCCATTTCCTGGGTGACGCCCAGCAGCACATGGCATATGGAGGGTCAGCGTATAGGGAGCAACGTCCGTCCGCCTGTGGAGCAGGAAATGGTTTACATTCCTTATGTTCCATGCAGCAGCTCTGGGAAGCTCTAGGCCCCATTCCCAGCCCCAGCCCCAGCCCCAGGGGACCTGGTGGGGAGAGGAGGGCAAAGGAGCAGGTTCCCCAGGATGCCTGCAGTTCTGCCATCAAACCAGGGTGCTCGCATACCCTTTCCATTTCCTTTGCCTGTTGATTTAGCCACCAAAGGATAAAGCCACTGGTCAGGACTCTGTGCTCACACATGCCATGCTCTTCCTTCTGTGCCTCTGCTTATGCTGTTCTCCTTGCCTGGAGTACCTTCTCCCTCCCCTTGTAATGTTCCTTGATTGTCTCCTCTCTTTCAAGGTTAGCTCAAATCCGTTCCTCCTGGAAGCCTGCCCTGACTTCCCCTTTACTCCCTACCTCCAAGGCTGGACCAGGTCCCCCTTCTCAATGCTTTCCCAAACACCTCACTCTCTAACTCTCTTCATTGTCACTGCCTGGACTCCTCTTGCTCCCCTACTAGAAGGAGACCTTTAGGAAAGGGATCATGCCTTGTTTACTCCTGGGCCCTCATCACAGGTCAGGGTTCAACACATGGGCTCAAGCTGGTCAAAAGCACATGTGTTTGAATGAGACACTACTGTCCTCAAACCCAGCCCTTTCACTTTCTAAAACTTGGTCTTTGGGCAACTTGCCTGACCTTTGAGACTCTTAATGTCATCATCAGTAAGAAGGGATCATGATATTATTGTAGAGTTGGGGGAATAAATGAGATAATGCAGAAAATTATCAGTACAGTACCTGGTTCCCAGTAGGTACCTTGGAAGTGGCCAGGGAGAGGTAGTCAATACCATGTCCTTGTCCTGTTACTCCTCTGTCTGGAGGGAGAAGATAGGAGGCAATTTGAATGTCCCAAAGCCATAGCATTGTCCCCAAGAGCTAGAGGAAGAGCTCATGAGTCAGCTTTGGTTCTGTGACAAGACCACGAGGCTTAGAGTGAGAACACTTGCTTGTGAGTCCTAGCTCTGTCTCTTAGCAGCTGGGTGTCATTGACCAAGCAATGTAACAGCTCCTGAAACATCAGGATTTTTATTGGTAAGAGGAGATGATAATAACCACCTCACAAGGTCGTTGTGAAGCTGAAATGAGATTGCCCACCTGTCAAAACACCTGGCCCAGCTCACAGGAAATGCAGAATCGTGAATTATTGAATATGAATCTTTATAATACTTGAGAAAACTCTGAGCAGACTTCCTGGACATGTGCCTTATGGCTTAGCGGTTTACAGCTTTAGAGTCAGACAGTCCTGGGTTTGAATCCTGGCTGTGTCCCTAACTAGCTGTGTGACCTTAGGCAAGCTACTTAACCACTCTGAACAACAGCCTTTGTGGCTTTTGTTTTTGTATTTGCGTTTTTGGTATTTATTCTCCATAAGTTCTTTAAAGCAAAGCCAACTATTTCAGAAGTTGTTGGGGGAATAAAATGTAGACGAAGCCAATGTCTGGCACATAGAAAAGTTTCAAGTGTTAGTATCGTTCTGTTTCTGTGTAAGACTCAGGGATAAGCACTGATGATGTGGGGCTTTTGAAGTCCTGAAATGTAAAAGCTGGTATGTGCAGAGGCTAGGGGTTAGGGTTTGAGGGTAAGGGCTAGGATTGCATCCTTACCAACCAAATGGAAGGAATGAGCTCAAGTGGTAGGAAGTCCTTCCTGGCTTGGAGAGCAATGTGGGGGACATGCTCAGTGCAGGCTAAGGACAGCCCCTTGGGAAGCCTTTGGGAATAGGATTGCACAGGCAGTGTGAAAGGTCAGGGCTAGTAAAGTCCTTGGAGGTCTTTAGTCCAACCCTGCCATTGCACAGAAAGGAAATTGAGGCTCAGAGAGACTAACACTGTGGCCTGCTGAACCCCTGCTGGGGAGTGACAGAACTGGGAAGAGTAATGTGCTTTTGCTGCAATGTAGAGGAACTTTGACTGTGATGGGTTCGGTCAGGCTGGAGCCATGGGAGGCGTTGCTTAACAGGCTGTGACCTATGGTCTGATGTCTTAGGCCAGTTGGTCTGTGCTTGGGGACTAATAGTCCTGAGGGGGCCTCATCCCCACAGGAAGAGGGGAGGGAGCAAGGAGACAGGATGTGGAGGGCAGGGAGCTGCTGGCGCTGGGGAAGTTTTCGTGGAGAGAAAAGTGGGTGGAGGTGGGGGCAGTTTAAATCTCTCTGGCCTGAGTTCAAGTCCACTGGGTTTCCTTCTGTCTTTGCATCCCCTTTCTCCAATTGCTTCTTAATTCTCCTCCGAGGTGGAAACCTCATTACTCCTCTTCTAAAGAGGTTTTGCAGAAATGAATTGCTAAGGCCACTTCACCTTTCCCTCTCCCTGTCCAGGGCCAGTGATGAAGATTTGTTTATTTTTCTACCTAGAGATAGCTCAGAGCCCAGGGAAAAGCCCAGCTCCTCTGTCCTAGAGGAGGGCAGAGCCGGGTGACTTCTTAAATCTGGCCAGACAGAGTCCCAGAATGCCAGGCCTCGGCCCCATCGTTGCCTGGAGAAGGGCTGAGGGTTGCAGGCTCTGGGCAGGCCGAGTCTCCCCTTGCTGGCGATGATGGGGCTGGAGGCCTGCCGCAGGGCGGTGGGTGCTTCCCCTAGTGTGTGCCCAGTGTGCTCCAGGCATTTCACTTCTGCTAATTCCTATATTCCTCACCGAAATCCAGTGGAGAAGACCCTGTGATCAGGGTGTCACAGATGAGGAAACTGGGGCTCCAAGAGGTAAAGAGTACTCACGGACACCAGCTGAGAAAACCAAGGTGAGGGAATCCCAGTTTCCCGACTTCAAAACCTCTGCTGCCCACCCCGCCCTGCCACTAGGAAGCTGGAGTGAAAGAGGCGTCAGAGCAGGAGTGGGTCAGGAATTGGGGTTCAGAAGATAGAAGCAGCTCCTATTGACAAGGAGAAGCAGGCGACCTTCGGAGCCTCTGTAAACCTCTCCTGCTCTCTAGAGGAACTTCTAAACTAAGCTGTTGAGATTGGTCTGCTCTAGTGGAGGGAGGCCATTGGGGAGCTGAAGGCAAGGTGGGAGAAAAGTCCCATTAACGGGGGAGACAAGGTCTGTTGGGCAGTGACCGGACCACAGCCTGGCTGCTGGAGTCCTGAGTTTTAATCCCAGCTCTGTTCCCAGGCCTGTGACCTCAGAGAAGACAGTTCCTCTTTGGACCTCAATTTTTGGATCTCTGCCATGAAGTGACATGATTTCTGGGGCCTCTTCCAGCAGAGATCCTGTGATTTTAGTCTTGGATGTTCAGATGGGGCCTTAAGAAAGGGGGACAAGAAAAGACTTAAGAGGGTTTGGTTGGGAGGGCGTTGTCCTCAGGAGCATAAACATACTTGGGAGCTGTCACACACGCAGCCCCTCAAAAAGACACACATGCAGCAGCCCCCTCGTGCATGAGGTCCTTCTCTTGGGGGATGGTACTTCCTGTTCACAGGGTCTGTGTCTACTTCTCCTCTCCTGAGGACCACTGTGCCTCACTCCTTGTACTCAGGGGAGATGCTCTAATAATTAACAGGCATGGCACAGGCTCCGGCCAGTCAGAGCGGTGGTGGCTGTAAACAGCTGGTGTAAGACTGTGCCAAGGTACGCTAGCTATATACCACCCTTGTTCCCACATGTGATTCCTCTGGTAGAGCCAAGAAAGGTAAGAGGGAGACAAGGGAACAAGAGGCTGGGGAATCAAAGGCAGGAAGAGAGATCACAGGTTCTCCTGTCCCTCCTTAGCACCCCGTGGTGCTGTCAGCCCAGCCTCCTCACTGCCTCTCAGAGCTCCCTTCCCATGCCTAGTGCCCTGAACAAAGCAGTCTTGCTCACCAGCTGCAGCTGCATTTTGGAGGCTGATGGAACAAAGGGGATCTGGTCTGTATTCCACGTGATCATCCCACACTTGACAATGGGCAGGGGACCCCCAGGGATTCCACCCCTATCTCACGGCAGAGTTGGTGCTTTACTAAGCCTAATGGGAAGAGACCAAGGCTTTGTCTTACTCACTCTTGGCCATTAGCTATCAAGTCCCAAGGGAATCCCAAAGTCCCCTTCCTCTCTGTTTTACTCTGCTGCTAGCCTACTCCATCCAGGGACATGGCGGCAAAGACCTGGATTACCTGCAAAGCAATCCAGGTCTTTGCCGCCACGTCCCTGGATTGCTGTGCTAGCCTGTGGGCTGCTTCTCCTATCCTCAGCCTCTAGGATGGTTCTCTTTTTCCTTATAAAGTTTCTTGATTGCTTATCAGTTGCTAGTAGCCTAGATTTTCATCCATAGTTTTTGACTGATTAATAAGGACCCCTCTTTCCTCGTTTTCCATGAGCATAGGTCATTTCCCAATTGGTCAAGAGATATTTATTGAACCCTCATGGAGCATAAGGCTTTTATTGGCTATAGAAATGGGGTCCAGGCGTGGTGGCTCACACCCGTAATCCTAGCACTTTGGGAGGCCGAAGTGGGTGGATCACAAAGTCACGAGATTGAGACCATCCTGACTAACGGTAAAACCCCGTCTCTACCAAAAATACAAAAAATTAGCCAGGCATAGTAGAATGTGCCTGTAGTCCCAGCTGCTCAGGAGGCTGAGGCCAGAGAATCTCTTGAACCCGGGAAGTGGAGGTTGCAGTAAGCCAAGATTGCACCACTGCACTCCAGCCTGGTAGACAGAGCAGGAGACTGTCTCAGAAAAAAAAAGGAAAAAAAAAAAAGCAGGTAGGGGCGGGGGAAGTCTGTCCAAGAAGCAGGAGAACACAGCCCCTGCCCTACAGGAGCCCTCACTATATTTGTGAGAGCCAGCAGCAAAAAGATAACCAATAATACAAGGCAATCTTCCATAATGTGTTATTTGAGGCTTTCTTGGGCCTACTAAAAAGTCTGTCACAAAGTTTATAAAAAAAGATAAAATAGAGCTGGTAAAAAATTCTAGAATGACAGTTAAAACAGAACATGATGTATGAGAGGCCAGATGAGATTAAACTAAATTATTAGCTAGGACTTAGGAAATAAAGCAGTGTTCTCTAGAAGTTACCTTGAGTTCACTAGGAACAAATTATGCCACATTTATCTTATTTTCTCTTTTGATAAGATTCTAGAGCTTTGTTCAAAGAGTGTCATAGATTTAGCATATCTTGACGTTCCACAGGGCTTTAGGAGAAATCTCTCATGTTGACTTTATAGAAAAGAGGGCTAGATGAGAGCACAGTCACATAGATTTAGAGCTGGTTGAAGGACTGTCCCCTGAGAATACTGACAAAAGTTCCCTGGTATTCCTACATCATTAGGGTCTATGTCCTTGATGTGGTCAACATTTTAGCAATGATGTGGGTGATGACTACAGTGGCATTCTAATCTGTTAATGATCTGAATCCAGGAGAGATAGCTAAGAATCAAAATTCTAAAGTATCTTGACTGTAAACCAATGATATTCAACAGGGATAAAAACAGAATCCCCAATTTATGTCCAAAAAATTAAGATCTGTAAGTATGGGATGGGGAGAATCTGGCCAGGTAGCAGTTTGGTGCATAAGCTGTGGTCTCTTTACTGAACCCCCTTAGGTTGTCAGGAACCAGTGATTGAGGATGGTCCTGCCTCTCAGGAGGCCTGGGTACTGATTGTTAGATTTAATTGATCTGTAGGGCATGTAGCATCAATGACGGTGGTAGTGTTCCTTCTCAGGCTGGTCATCCTTGGCCTAGGCTTTCTTAGTGGTGAGCCAGAGACTTAACCCTTTCTGTTCCAATGACTACTCAGCTGTTAAATATCCATCAGTTCTGGTCTCTGGACAGAACGGTGTCCTTTGTTCTTGGTTGGTATGAAAAGAAAACCTGAGCAGATTTATTCCGTATGTCAAACGCCATTCCAATGATCAGTCCTATTTCTGTACCCAGGCTTCACTCTGATTCCCCTGGGTAACTCTCTGAGGACAACTGGCCTCTTCCTTCTAGAAGGATCAGTGAACCACTGCCTGTTGCTATTTCACATTCATCCAAGCATGCCTGAGTACAGAAGACAGAGCAGATCACTGTACAAGTCTCTGTAGCATTCCATCCCCTCCTCCTCCGGAGACCCAGGCTCTAGGAGCTATGCCACAGCATTAGCTCAGTGTTTACTCTGCCAGCCTTCTTCCCCTCTTTCCTCCCCACTGGACTGTGCCTTCAAATCAGTTATCCCCAGACCCTGAAATGAATCCAGTGAGTAAAGGAGCCTTGCTGGAAGCTGATCTTACAGAAGACAGGGAATACGGTCCTGTCTGTACATTCATGGAAAGTCAGCTCTGGCCACCTGGAAGTCCCATTCAGTGACTCCAGCCTTTGTCCTTCTCTAGGGGGAAGGAAGGGGAATGTGAAAGTGTGTTGGCAGGTAACACTCAGAGGGCATGGTTGGGAGGATATGTAAATACCTCCATGTGGAAAGAGCTGGAGGGAACAGATGGAAGCTGTGGGAGGAAGTGGGGGGCCTTTGCTATTGGATTGAGGGCTCCCTGCAGCCTGTGGGACAGAGGTCATGAAGGCAGAGTGACCTCTGCCCTGGCCTATCTGACCGTATGCCTGACCACCCTGTGTTCTCTCTTCCTGTCCAGATCACAATGAGGACCTAGGGCATCTGCCTGCTGACACCTCCTGGCCTGCAGTGACCATGGCCCCTCGCAAGAGGAGCCGCCACGGCCTGGGCTTCCTGTGCTGCTTCGGGGGCAGTGACATCCCCGAAATCAACCTCCGGGACAACCACCCTCTGCAGTTCCTGGAGTTCTCCAGCCCCATCCCAAACACAGAGGAGCTCAACATCCGCTTCGCAGAGCTGGTGGTCAGTGAGAGAGTGGGGAGGGACGGTGACAACGGGGAGGAGGGTGGATGGACGGGCAGAGCTGGACAGAGGGCAGGGCCTATGTGCTGGGGCCTCCATCTCTCAAAATTCCTCTTGGGAGGAGGTAGGTCCCCAGGATACCTCAGCTATGTGGGGGAAGCTGAGTCTCTTGCTGGGAAGGACACCATAAAGTGTGTCCCCAGAACAATGGTCCTCTCTCCTCTCTGCATTGGATTATAGACCACGTGGTGCAGTAGTTGGGTTATCATAGGAAGGAGTAGCTCTGGGTTTTGCAAAATAAGATGGTGAGACATCTCAAAGAACATCAGCACATTTGACACCTTTCTCTCTTCTGCTCTTTGGAGTTTCCCTGGGAGCTTCTAATGTCCGAGGCACAAAGAAGGGGCAGAGCGGGATTCTGTCGGGAGACACTGGGCACCTCGGAACAGGGGATGATTGGCTGGGAACATGGAGGTGAAAATGCCTGTGTCATGCTTGGGTTCCAGTTCAGGCCTGGGATGATTATGTGCTGTGCCTAGCAAGGGGCAGGCGGAAGCTCTGCCATTCACACCAGGGCCAGCCTATGCTGACTCTGTAATGCCCGCCCAGACCAGCCCTCAGACTGCCCTTGGGAGAAGCCCTTGTGTGTGCAGCTTTATACCTTGCCCGGCCACAAAGAGACAGACTAGGAAAGAAGCATGATTCCAGACCTCTTTGGTGGTCTGATGGTGAGACAAAGTCTGCACACCAAGGGAGGTCCCAGGCCTGGTAAAGAGCCATAAGTACAAGCTCATCTACCATTAGCTCTTGGTCACTCATTCTGTGGTGGGCCATTAGTAAGCCAGTAAAGAAACAATGCCGTGTGGTTGGAATGTGGGTTTCTTCTTGTATTTGCTAATAGATATACCTGGTCAAGCCAATTCAGCTCTTTAAATAAGAGGGTAAGATGAGATTATGCAGGTTAGATGAAAAAGTTGTCCAGCTTCCTCGTCACATCAGGTTTAGGAAAACTCATTGTTTCCCGATATTTAGCTTTCCTCTGGAAGGGGCGGTGGTAGGGGACAAAGTGTTTGCTAGTGTAGAATCACATCTGGAGCCCAATTAGTGTTAGTCAGGGATGTTTTCTTGAGTAGAGTGAGTTTTGAAAGAAGGACATGATGGGCAGTGTTCCTTTTTTTGGCTCTTTCATTCAATAGATATTTACTGAGCATCTTCAGCGGGCAGGGACCCTTGCATGCACTTTAGCAAGAACACGGGTGAGTCAGACAAGTCTTGCCTTTAAGAAGAGTGACATCAGGTGTCTCTCAAACAAGTGAACAGTATTTCTTGGAAAGACTTCTGTGGGCTGGGCTGTATGGGGGTCCTAGTGATGTCGTGATGAACCATCAGACACCTCCCTTACCTCCAAGAATGTGAAAGCCTAGTAGGGAAGACTGATATTGAGTCAAGTGTGATGAGTGCTGGGACACATGTGATGAGGTGAGGAGCATTTGGGGATGGGGGCGTGGGAGTGTCTAGCAGGGAGCTGTATTCTAGACTCGGAGAAATCACAATGACCTCTGTGAGCAGTGACATTTCCACCGAGATGATTAGATAATTGAATGGGGTTTAGGACAATGACAGAGGGTCTCCTGCAGAAGACACAGCATATGTGAGTCTCAAGTCAGAAAGTCTCTGGGTCCTTTTGGGGTACACAATGAAGACCAGAAGAACTGAAGTTTTTGGATTAAACCCTAAGGGCAGTGGAAAGCAGTGGAAGATGTTAAGCAGAGATTTCAGGTGATCCGATCTGTTTTTCTAAAAGACCATGCAAGGTACTCTGTTAAAGAAGGGTTCTGGGTTGACCATGTGGGGGCTCTAGCCTCCCAATTCTATAGGTTAGAGACAATGGTGCCTTAGAATAAAGTATTAGCAGTAAGAATGGAGAAAAATGGACATATTCAAGAGCCATTTAGGAGAAAAGATAATAGGACTTAGAATCAAAGAGTGAGTAGAAATCAAAGAACACCGTGGTTTCTGACATGAAGTGTTAGATGGATGTTGGGGCCCTAAACATGAAGATATAATGGAGGAGATTCAAGCTTATGGGGCTGGGATGGTGAATTCAATTCACACATTCGTTCTGTGCATCAGTGTCCTTATCTGTAAAGTGAGTCGTTATAAGTTATAAATAAATGAACATTACATGCTTAGAACAGTGCCTGGCACATAGTAACACTATGTAAGTACATCAGAGCAGAGACATACAGGAGACAATTGGGCTCCAGGGTCTGGAGCTCAAGAAACCGTTGGCCTAGGGATGCAGGTTTGAGAGAGTTTGAGATAATAACTGAGTCTTGGGGAACAGGTGAGGGAGGATGGTGCCCTGAGGAACTTCAACATTTAAAGGTAGGATAGAGGAGAAGTCATCAAGGAAGCCCATGCAGGAACATAGGGTGAGACAGGAGAGACCGGTCAGGAGGGTTGTTGCTGAAGAAACAAAAGAAGTGAGATTTGATAAGGAGTGAGAGTCAGCGGTCAGTCATATGCAGCCTGGGTTGAGCCAAACTACCATTAATTTAGAGATATAGAGACCACTGGGGAAAAGACACCTGTCTTGATGACCCAAATACAAGCTCACATGGAGCTGTGCTGCAGTTCAGGAAGGGAGAGGTTATTCTTACCTGGGAAGGTCTACTGAAGGCTTGTGGGAGGAGGCCAACACTGTGCCGTAGTAATTAGGCTAGGTCCTTAGCATGAGTGGGTTCGGAGGCCTGTCCAGGTGTAGGACTCACTGTGTAAGCAAAGGCACAGAGGTTGAAGAGGTGCAGAGTTTGTGCTGGGAAATGTAAGGTGCACATAACTCTCCTTTTTCTTTTATGTCTGATTTTGATCGTGGAAAAGAAACCTCAAACTGGGTTCTGGGAATTTTGACAAAGAACTTCCTGGGATATACAGAGAACAGTTCTAGGGAAGGACTTGTGTTTGGGATGAAATCTGCAAGAGTCTTTAGTTCCAGAGGCAGGTGAACTGATGGGTCTTATTTTGAATAATCCTCGTCTGTGCTGTCCAAATGGCAGTCCCTGGCCACATGGGGCTACTGGCTCATCTAAGTTGAGATGAACTGTAACTGTAAAATGCACACCAGATTTTGAAGACTTAATTTGAAAAAAGGAATGTGAAATATCTCATTATTAATTTTCTACATGACGATGTGTTTAAATGATTATATTTGAGATTTACTGGTTTAAATAAAACATACTATTAAAATTGACTTCACCCATTTCTTTTACATTTTTTAACATGACTAGAAAAATTTAAAAATACATGTGGCCCATGTTATCTTTCTATTAGGCAGTTCTGATCTAGTTGAGAGAAGAAAGTCAATATTGCCCCTTGAATAAAAGTATAGGGAAAAGATTACAGATATCAAAATTTAAGACCAGTATACTTCCTTAGATATTGTTTTCACTGTTTATTATATTTGAAAATATAAAGGTTAGTAATGTGCTTTGTTGTGCTTAATTTATGCTTAATGCAAGTTTTGCTTTTGATTTTTTAAAAAAAGCACACTGTGTTCTCCATGGCCCATTAACTGGTCCTTTGATGGGCCCTGTCATTGCTCGTGAATGATAGAAGAAGCAGCTTCAAAAAGAGAGCTTTTCAGAGGCTACCTAGCATAGCAAAACCTTTAAATTCACCCCAGAATACCTATAGAGTTACCCCAAATATGATTTCATAAACTTCCAGTTTGCACCTTGGAAAGTTTGGACTGGCCTGATGGAGCCCTGTGCGTTCTCCTGGTGGTCCTGCAGTGGGAGGGGCTGCCTCCAGCAGGCACTACCTCCCTTGGAAGCAGAGCGATGCTGCCCTGGGCATGGCTCACCCATCCTGCTCTGATCAGCCCCTTGTCCCCACCAGCTCTCTCCAGCCTGTGCTAGGGCCCATGCTGAGGTCAGGGAGCCAGAGAATTTCTAGGGGAAAGATTCGAAGGACAGGTAGACCTAAAGCTTGGGGCAACAATCTGAGAGAGGCAGAACTGGATTGGCAGACAACTTCCTTCTTTGTTAGGCTTTGTATTATGGTGTTCACAAGCTTAAGAATGACAGAGGATGTAAGACAAGAAACCGGGGCGAGAGGATCAGGAGCTAGCAAAGCAGTGCAGGAGATGGGCAGGGAACAGGGTGACCTGGAGCAGGAGGGTGGATTTGCAGAGACAAGGTTGAGGGTGGGCAGGAAGGAAGTGCAATAGAAGACATATAATGTTGATTGAGGCGAGGGGATGGGGCTGTATTTCTCATAGGAAAAGAAATGCCTTATATCTTTGCTGCTCTTTGTGGAGAAGGTAGTAGGCTGAGGGATTGATTTAGGGGAACTGTAATTTCCTGAAGGGCTGACTGTTCTAATGTCAACCATCCCAAGTGTCAAGACATTTTTTCTTACTGTCTTTGCAGGATGAATTGGACCTCACTGACAAAAACCGGGAGGCTATGTTTGCACTGCCCCCTGAGAAGAAATGGCAGATCTACTGCAGCAAGAAGAAGGTGCCCTCTCTGACCTCTCCCACGGCATCTGAGGGTCCATGGCATGGGTCCATGGCTCTTGCTGCCAGGCCTGCTCATGCATTCACCTAATGTTTATTACTGCCAGCACTGTTCTAGGTGTTAGAGGAACCGCAGTGAATAAAATAGAAAAAGGAAATTCTGCTCTCTTGGAGCTTACACTCAGAGAAATCAGATTCTCTTTTTCAAAAACCCCTGAAGCAGAACCTGCCGAATTCCAGGACAGGCTGTCTGGGAGAGAGACAAAGCAGCAGAGCCTGGACTCTCTTGTGGAGGGTGGGCAGGCCCGACCATACCTCGAGCAGCTTTGCTACAAGAACTCAGTTTGTGGGGCAGAACTGTCCTCTTTTGATCTTTAGCCTCCACTGTGTCCCAGGTTAGGGCTCACACATCAGTCCTTGTTCTCCTCACCACATCCTCCCTCTTCTTGCTCATTAAAAGATGTTGTGAGCCTCCCGCAATGGCCCTCCCTAGAAAGGGGTGTGCTGGGCTCCAGTTGGGCTTAATTGGACTTGATCGTCTCCCTTCTGCCTTCCCAGTGGCTATGTGTTCTTTTCTCTGCCATCTCCATCTCTGTGTTTCTTCGGCTTGCCTCTCTCTCTCTATCTCTCTTGCCCCCTTTTTATGTTAGGCTTTCTGTTTCTTTTACTCCTGAATTTTCTTTTCATGGCCCACTTTCCTCCCCTCCCCTCCACCCTCCCGTTTCTTACACTTGGGTCCCAGCTTGTTCTTCTACCCTCTTACATTGCTTTGGGGTTTGGGCACCAGAGCCTGGCTATTCCCATGCCTGAGGCTCAAGCTCCCTCCCTCCTGGGAGGAGACAGGAAGGTCTGGGCGGAGTCTGAGCCATGTCTCCTCTGTGCTCTTGTGCCCAGCTCATCTCTTACTCTTTCTGCTCAAGACATTTATCCCAGCCCCACGGCTCCACACTGAGCCAGACCTTATAACATTGGAGGATTCAAATATACACCATTTCAGAGTTGCAGGAACCTGGAAAACTATGCAGTGCCAAAGCAGTCTCCTTCTTTATTCTACAGATGAGGCCAAGAAGGCCCAGAGAGGCAAGACTCGCCCATAGCCCTCCCACTCAGTTATGGCAAGTGGCTGCCCATTGCCAGAACCCGAGACTGCTGGGGAGAATAGTGCTGGGGGCTGAGGACCTGTGACAAAAGGCGTGGGCTGCACACATTATAAGCCATTGTCTAGTATACCCGATGCACGCTTATTAAGCACCTGCAGAATATAACACTCTGCGTTTATGCATCTCATTGTGAGAAAAGCAGGTCTTTAAAAAGCTCAAATCATGGAAAGAAGGAAGGAAAGAAATTTCAGGAGTAATTAATCATATCTCATGATTCTCCATTTTCCAAATTGATTTACTATGGAGTTCCCTTAAGTTGGTCTCTTCTACAGCTAAAGAAAAAAAAGATTTATTAAAATACAAGGGCGTCTCTCACTGCCTTCCAAGCCAAATTGGTAATGTCTCCACACACGCTTCTTCTGCCTTCCCGTGTGGCATTTCCTCTATAGCCTCTACGCCCCATCCCTTACAGCCTTCTGTGTTGGGTGCATCACATCCAGCACAGATAGATGCCAGAGAAAGGTTGGTAAATGCTCTATGGTAGAGCGGCCCCAAGGTTTTTACCATTCTTTCTCTGGCGCTGGACTGTTACATGGAAGGCAGAAACCATGACTCTTTACTCAGTACTTTCAGAGCTCAGTATAGCGATTGGCATCTAGTAGGTGCCCATTCAGTGCATGTGGCACGGATAAAAGACGAGGCAGCAAGTGCAGGAAAGGATGTGTTGCTGACGCTGTTGTTTTTGGTGCTGATTCCCCTCCCCAAGGCAGAAGACAGAATGTTTGGCCTTCAGTCATGGAGAATTTAACACATGTAACCATGTGAAGTCATAAAGACCCTTTTCTACTGGTCCAAAATTTGTATTTTGTGAAACAGAATAGAAAAGATCGAGTGGACGGAGCTGAGAGCCGCAAGGCCAGCTGAGGACTGGCAGAGAGGTGGTTTGTCAGGGAGGGTTGGGAGGAGGTTGAGTTTTCATGCCGATTTAGAAGCAGGAGAGTGGAGAAAGCAGATGGGGAGGGGCCTCCAAAGTGACCTGGGGCCCGGTAACAGGAACGAGCAGGACGAGTGTGAGGCCCAGAAGCAGATCCATTTGGCTGGAGAAGGCTGGATTTAATATTTCTTTAACTCCCATCATTCTTGCCCACACTTGGGGAAGAGTTGAGCCTCTCTCTTGAGGGCTGAGCACTGGGCCAGAGGTCCTCGCATCTGAGCTCTGCCTGTCAGCTGCACATCCCCCTCATTCAGGAGTTTGCCAGGAATTAAATCACAGGCCTAAAGGGGTCTCCTGAGTCTTTCCAAAACCCAAGGCCTTGGACATTTCTCTAATTTTTCTAAAGTTATTATTTAGTGAATGCCTACTATGTGCCAAGTGTTTTCTATTAGAGCTCTAGAACTACCTGAAAGACAAGTTTTTAAATTTCCAAACTGTCACAGATCAATGCTTTTGTAAAATATGAGAATGAGATTATCAAAAAACAAAAAGAGGTATAAAAATAAACACAAATTTGAATTAGATTCAACAGCCAGAAAATTATATTTTATTAAATATGAGCTGAGCAAATAGAACAAGAGAAAAGAATGTTTAAAAAATGGTGCATGTTGCTCACTGAAAGCACACACACCTGCCTAGTTTCTGCCCACGTCATTGGCCAGTCGTGAGAGTCCGTGTTCATCATCCGTATTTCATCAACGGAGAAACGGAAGCCTGGGAGGGTTTGTAATTTCCTCCAAGCTATCCCACGTGGGAAATGAATCCCTCTGCTGACATTGAATGAAGCTCAGGCTCTCAGGCCACTGGCCTGTCTTGCCTGTTGGTCCATGCTGTCCTTTTTCTTGTTTCAGGAGCAGGAGGACCCCAACAAGCTGGCGACCAGCTGGCCTGACTATTACATCGACCGCATCAACTCCATGGCTGCAGTGAGTGGCTGCCCCTTTCCTGCCCTGCCCCCACCTGGAAAGGCTATGGCAGAGAGTGATCCCCCCAGCACTTCCCACAACACACACCAAACTGCCTTTCCCTGTTCCTCAGCACCGCACTGCCCACTCACTGGAGTTCAGCAGCTTTCCAGTTATTCATGAAATTTTGTTGTAATCCACCCCCACTCTGTGCAATCTCAGAGTCCCCTCAACCATTTAAACATTGTAAAATCCATTTGGGTGTCACACAAACTTTGGAAATAAACTGGGCCAGCAATTCTCGCCATTTCACAGATGAAGAAAGTGAAGTTCCAGCCCAGAACCTAGGTCTTCTCAGGGGCCGACACCCTGTCTCAGTAAACCATGACCTGAGGCCCTACCCTTTCTGAGGGAGTATGGCCTCTGTGTCACACCCGGGCTGGATCGCAGGGGGGTGGGAGACAGGCAGCCCAGCATGACCTCTGCCCGCTTCTACTTGCTGGCCCTCAGATGCAGAGCCTGTACGCATTTGATGAGGAGGAGACTGAGATGAGGAACCAAGTTGTAGAAGACCTGAAGACGGCTCTCCGGACGCAGCCTATGAGGTGACTCAGTTTCCCCCTCTTGCTTTCTGCCAAGTCCCTTCACAGTTGGTTTCCTTGCCTTCCCAAAGCCTTGTGCAGTGCTCTGCTCCCATGCTGGTCCTCCTGGCCAACTCTGCTTCACCTCACTTGACTCCCCAGCCCCTGCTCCTCTCCCGGGAGGCTGCAAGGGCTTGGGAGAAGGGGACAGAAACCTGGGAAAGTGGGATAAACCTCAGGACCTGAGGAGCTCTCTAAAGAGGAATCAAGGGCAAGTGCTTTTTAAAATTTATTGATTTATTTTTGGTGAGGGGATAGAATAGGAGGGTGATCAAATGGACAAGATACATAAGAAAGGGTCTGAGGATAAGGGGCAGGGTGACTGTCCCATCCAGGAAAGGAAGGATGCATGGGTAGAGAAGTACTCCAACCACTAGGGGGTGGTGGTGTCTCTGGATGGGATTTGCCATCTAGAATGGGAGCAAGGCAGGCATGGAAAAGCAGGTGGAAGTCCTGGAGCCGTAGGAGGACTCCTTTCTATTCCCAGGTCACAACGTGTGGGTCCCAAAGTGAGTCTCCTTGCATCTGGGTCTGCCCTATGGTGTGCTGGAACTGGCTTGTAACAGCTGGCAAGAGCTGACTGTCAAATTTTCAACAATTTTGTAAGCTGGTTGTTAAACATAGCTATGATTAAAATTTCAGTTATATAAATTTAAGATGCAATAAGTTATATCAAAACAAAGGTAATACTTGAAACTCTTCAATCCCAAACTACCTAATTATTTTTCTACATTTTACTATAATGTACACTTTTGAGTTTATATGCATTGTATGTGCATGGTGGAAACACTGTGAAATATACATCTCTTCCCAACTCCGTGTTCAATGACGTCACATCTGTAGCTTGAAATTGGCTATGCTAGGAGTATTCACACCATGGAAATGAGCAATCAAGAGCTCCCTGCCCCACAAAGAGCTAGCCATCCATTGGGTGGGGGTATATATGTTGTCTGAGCTGAGCTCTCTCCCCAGGAGACTGGAAACAGCCTCAAGAAGAATGGGAGCATCCTAATTGTCTCTTGACATTCTGGTAGGGGTGAGGTTCTGCAATGGGGACGGGATAGAGGAAAGGATGAGGTGGTCAGGAAATAAATGAGTTGAGGGGAAGCTTCCAGGTTTGTTTCCTGCCCCAATATTCTGATAACAAAAGTTACACATTGTCGTTGTGGAAATTTTATGGAATGCAGAAAAGCATACAACAGAAAAAAGTTAAAAATACCTATGTTAACTTAGTTTGAGAGCACATTCTTTTATTTTCTAGGTGTATTTGTACAATAACACAAACACAAATACACTTGGGATAAGAAGTAATGTTATTTATAGTAATTTTCTTAGATCATTATTTTACTAAATCAAGGGTGCATGTGTGTTCGCGTGCCGTGGACATCTGGCACCCAGGTGAAACCTGTGGAGTGCTTCTCAGAAATAATATTTTGAATAACAGAAAGACAGGATGAAAAAAATCAATTAAAATACAGTCACAAATAATAAAAGTGAGATAGCAGTCAATTGTGCTTCTTTACATCTTAAAAAGCAAGAGCTAGCTGCGAGTCTGATAACCATCATAATTTTCAAGTACAGATGAGTGTAAATGGTATTTTGAGATACCTGCAACAGCTGTAATTTGGTATGAAAATAGCTGTGATTTCTTTGGGTGACAAAGTCACAGATTGTGCTAATACTACTGTCATTTATTGCCTACATTCATCATTGAGAAAAATGCTAAATTTTAATTAGGAGTTACCAAAAATAAAAATGTAATTTTCTTTTCCCATCCAAGTCCTTGGATCTGTGAATGCTATCCACAGATTCTTCAGCAGAACACAGACTCCAAATTAAGAATCCCTGAACTAAATGGGTTTTTATATATATATATATATATATATATATATATATATATATATATATATATATATATTTTTTTTTTTTTTTTTTTTTGCTAGTATTCAAGATAGATAACTCTGCTATTTTCTTTAGGATCCCTTGAAATGTAGCTTCCCTAGGCTTGACCCCTTGACTTGAGGGCTCTTCCTTCCTGTCTGGGAGCCCTCTCTCCATCCTCACTGGAGAGTAGTGTTCAGGTTTAACAGTTCTGATAATTATCATGATCATCCCCTTCACATTCATACCATTTTAGCTATGCAACTGACAATGATATGCAAATGCACAGTATTTAAAATGCAAATAAGATGCAAGTCTTTTGTGAAGATGATAGGATTTCCATGCTTTAGATAAACTACAAATCAACCAAGTGGCTACTGTAGGTAGAACAGGTGCATGGTGGTACACAGGTAAGGGGATAACTATTTGCAAAGTGTGCGCAGAATCCTATGCAAATACAATCTATTTTATTTGTTAATGGCTCTGATTTGTAGGTTTGTGACCCGCTTCATTGAGCTGGAGGGCTTGACCTGTCTGCTAAATTTCCTCCGGAGCATGGACCACGCCACCTGTGAGAGCCGAATCCACACCTCCCTCATCGGCTGCATCAAAGCACTGATGAACAACTCCCAGGGGCGGGCGCATGTGTTGGCGCAGCCGGAGGCCATCAGTACCATAGCCCAGAGTCTTCGCACAGAGAACAGCAAGACCAAGGTGGCTGTGCTGGAGATCCTGGGTGCTGTGTGCCTTGTGCCTGGCGGCCACAAGAAGGTGCTACAGGCCATGCTGCATTACCAGGTGTATGCAGCGGAGCGAACCCGCTTCCAGGTGAGGGGCCTGGCTGGAAGCGTGATTCCAATTGGGTGGGGCAGGGGTGTCACATGTGAGTGAGAACCTGAAGATTCTTTTAGTGGAAACTAGGGGAAAAGGAAGGTAATGTGGGCTGCATGCCTGCTCCTGGAAGGTAACAGGCTAAGAGTACTGGGACCTGGAAGGCTTGCATCAAAACACATCCAGAGCCTTAAGAGTTATGAGTTTGGCTGGGAAATGGACTTGTCCTCCTTATTGGTCAGTGGGTTCCTGGATGCTGGAATATTGGCCTGCATTATTTTTGTGGCTCTACATCTCTGACCTCAACACCTGGCTCAAGATAGGGGCTCAGTCAAGAATGGTTGAATTGAGTGCAATTGCTGAGATCGAGATTTTAGGTGCTACGCTTGGGCCAGTCCTTAATGTGGGACACTGGGACCATCCCCGGGAGCTTCAGCCATGCTATTCTCTTTTCTTTCCCTGATCTGCCCAGAAAAGTATAAATGAGACGAGCAGTAAATATGAAGTGTCTTAGCACAGTGCCTGGCACAGAGTAAGTCCATATGGACATGAACTGATGTTACAAAGTATATGGTTTATTGCCAAAAACTGGGTCCTGACTCTTTGCAGAAGATGGAAAACGGATACAAGAGGTGTCCATGCCATAAGGGAGCTAGGCAGGGAATACATAGGAGCTGTAAACAGCTGGAGCACGATTATAAAGCAGCACTGGAGCACTGTTCAACCACGTAGGCCAAGCAAAGGCTGAGTGGAGAGGAAGCGAAGCAGCACTGACAGGTGTGGAGAGGCAAGGGACTTTTCCAGGCAGAGGTGAGGTTTGGGGCAGCCCAGAATACATTGGACAGACATGATTGGGTGGAGAGAGCAGATGGGGCATTCTAGGTAGCAGAGGCAGCAGGAGTTATGGTGCAAAGGCTGCATTTGTAGGGGACTCAGCCTTCTCCTCCTGCTCTGTCCTTCATTTCCACCCAGACCCTGCTGAATGAGCTAGACCGAAGTTTGGGCCGGTACCGGGATGAAGTGAATCTGAAAACAGCCATCATGTCCTTCATCAATGCTGTCCTCAATGCTGGAGCTGGAGAGGTAAGTTGCCTTCTCCTTGTCCTTGCTGTTCCCTGATTTTCTGGACCTGGGGTAGAGTGTGTGAGTGTGTTGCTTCCCCAATAATTGTTTTTGACGTTAATCTGGGAGGGCTCCTGGGGAGTTGCTTCATAGGTAGCATTATGCATTGTGGACAGACCCAGAGCTTGATGATGGCTCAGGGTGGTGGGGAAACATGGATGGGACGAGGGCGAGTTTGGGCTCTTGTTTGTAGATTTCTGTTTCTGGGTTGTTTTCTGGTTGGCTGGTTATGCCCTTCTAGTGCCTTCTGTTAGGTGTGCCTTCTGTTTTCCCTTCCTTTAGGGTCAGAATGGGATTCTCGAAGTATAAACCTAGTAACAGGTGGGGCTTGGTGGCTCATGCCTGTAATCCCAGCACTTTGAGAGTCTGAGGCGGGTGGATCGCCTGAGGTTGGGAGTTTGAGATCAGCCTGGTCAACAGCGTAAAACCCCGTCTCTACTAAAAAAGTACAAAAATTAGCCGAGCATGATGGCAGGCATCTGTAATCCCAGCTACTTGAGAGGCTGAGGCAGGAGAATCACTTGAACCTGGGAGATGGAGGTTGCAGTGAGCTGAGATCATGCCATTGCATTCTAGCCTGGGTGACAAGAGGGAAAGTCTGCCTCAAAAGAGGGGAAAAAAAAGCAACACTAGAAGAACTTGCAGATCAGGTGAACATTCCAAATTCTAAGGCAATCAGATACCCTGGTCAAGGTTAACCTGAAGGACAGAAGGGGCAAAGGGAGCAATTTAATGATCTTTACTTTCCCCTCTTTTCTGCCAGCATACTTTTTTTTTTTTTTTAAACAATTAGTCCTTGTGTCCTGGATTAGGGAAGGCCGGTTGGGGGAACAGTCTCCCCCTCAGATGCTAATATCACCTTTGTTGGTACCAGCTCCTCATGGCTGGCGTATGCTCTGATTAGCTGGTAACCACATATCATCAGGTGACTATGACAGGTGTCATCCCTGTAGAATATAGTCATGTTATGCCCATTTCACAAATGGGGAAACTAAAGCTTTCCCAAGGTCACAAAACTAGATCCAAGATCTGTCTGATTCCAAAGCTCATGCTCCATGTGACTCTACGACACTGCTCTTCGATGCTGAAGGCGAAAACTGGCAAGGGGCTTGAAGGAAGTGGGGCAGAAGGCCTAAAATAAGCTGGGCAGTGGGCTTGCTTTAGACTAAGAAATAATAAGGCCTCCGTTCTTTCTTGGAACTCTGGGACTTGAAGCAGCTCCAGGTGAGTTTGCTGTGGGAGATGTGGTGGGTCTGTGGCTGGGGTGGTGATAAGGGCTCCACTGGGGATGTTGTGGAAATTGAGATCTGCCAATGAGTCTGGCCCTCCCTTGGTGACCCCCAGGATAATCTGGAGTTCCGCCTACATCTACGGTATGAATTCCTGATGCTGGGGATACAGCCTGTGATTGACAAGCTCCGGCAACATGAAAATGCCATCCTGGACAAGTAAGTTCCAAGCACCCATCTGGGAGGGACAGTGCCTCAGTTGGGGATAGTTGGGACCTCTGTGAAGGCTGCCCTTCCCTCTGGACACCAGCTGTCATACCCAGCAGAGATTCAGAATCAGCTCTGTGGGGGGCAGGTGTGCCCTTGCCTGTCCTCTTTGCTGACCTGCTTGTCTCATCTCTGATGTTATAGACAGGTGAACCCAGTAGTCCTCCGCCATCACAGGACTGCCCCCTGGGGACCATGTGGAAATATCTGAGGGTGTTGTTTTGGTTTTCAAACTGGTTGGTGGCAGGCAATACTGGTATTGGCTGTTGGCGGCCAGGAATGCTAACTGTCCAGCAGTACCTTCCTGCTCAACAAAGAAATGTTCCACTCAAAATGCTTGCTATAAAGCCCTGGTTGATCCAAGGGCACAGTTATGTTCCCATGTGATACCAGTGAGGCCCCTCCAGTTCTGTTCCATTAGTTTAGGCTATTTTATTACACTAGGTTTAAAGGGAGAGAGGATGGATCCTTTTGGGTTGGAATGAGTGGATCCTTTTGAGGTGGAATGAGTGGATGTGTGCATGGGGATAGAAAATGAGGAGAGATTAGTTTTGAGGGCTGACTTGGAGACCCTGTGAAAATACTGGGGAAAATAGATGCAGGGCTGTTGTTCTCGACTGAGAGTGATTTTAACCCCCACCCCCGAGACGTTGGGCATTGCCTGGAGACATTACATTCTTGGTTGTCACACTAGGGGGTGCTGCTGGCATCTAGTGGGTAGATGCTGAGATGCTGCTAACCATCCTCACATATCAGCCTCCAACAACCGAGGATAATCAAGCCCAAAATGTCAATAGTGCCAATATAGAAGCCCAATCTAAGCTGAAGGGACCCTGGATTGGCCTCCCTGAAGGAAGGTCATGGGATCTTATAAAGGGCAGACAATGCATGTCCTACAAACAGCCGCTTCTTTCCCATTTTGCCTTCATCTTGTTTGAATGAAGCTTTCAGATTTAGCCAGTGGGGGGCTCGAAGGGGCTGTAACCCTCAACCAAGGGTGTGTCCTGGCTGTAACGTCTATTCTCTCTGTCTCCCCATTCTGTCTAGACATTTAGACTTCTTCGAGATGGTCCGAAATGAGGATGACCTGGAGCTAGCCAGGAGGTTTGACATGGTGAGGAGCTGGCAGGGTGGAGCAATTGCTATAGGGTAGCAGGGTTCCCTGCTTGTGGATTTCCCAGGATCACAAAGCTCGATCCAAGATCTGATTCCAAAGCTTGTGCTCCATGTCACTCTACGACATTGCTCTTCGATGCTGAAGGCAAAAACTGGCAAGGGGCTTGAAGGAAGTGGGGCAGGAGGCCTAAAAGAAGCTGGGCAGTGGGCTCGCTTTAGTCTAAGAAATAATAAGTTCTCTGTACTTTTTTGGAACTCTGAGACTTGAAGCAGCTCCAGGTGAGTTTGCTGTGGGAAATGTGATTGAGGGGCTGTAAAAAAAAAAAAAAAAGGCCCCACAGCCACTTTTCTAGACCCTGTGCTGTGGCAGAGCTGGTGTGGGCTGGTTCCCTGGTGGGTACCCTCATGGCCAGGTCCTGTGATTAGTCACAGTTCTCTGTAGAAACACAACCAATAGGATACACATATAGAGATAGAGAGATGAGAGGGCATTTATTAGGGGGATTGGCTTACACAATTAGGAAGGCTGAGAAGTCCCACGATAGGCCAGAGTTATTGCATGGAGAAACAGGGAGGCCAGTAGCATAGCTCAGTCCAAGGTCAAGGGCCTGAGAACCTCAGGGGCCACTGGAGCACATTCTGGAGTCCAAAGGCTGGAGAGCCTGCAGCTCTGATGTCCAAGGGCAGGAAGAGAAGGGTGTCCTGGCTCCCGAAGAGGGGGAGAAAATTCACCTTTCCTCGGCCTTGTTGTTCTCTCCAGGCCCTAGGCTGATTGGATGGTGAGGAGGCCACAGGGTAGAGGGATGGCAGTATGGTAGTGGGTTCCAGGTGGCCCCACAGCCGTTTCTCCAGGCCCCACACTGTGGTGGAGCTGGGGTGGGATCTTCCTTACTCAGTCCCCTGATTCAAATGCCAGTCTTTTTGGGAAACACCCTC
This sequence comes from Cebus imitator, assembly GCF_001604975.1. NCBI lineage: Eukaryota > Metazoa > Chordata > Mammalia > Primates > Cebidae > Cebus > Cebus imitator. The sequence continues at coordinate 1,426,824 of NW_016107766.1, read as the reverse complement.
AGACACACCCAGAAACAATGCTTTACCAGCTACCTGGGTATCCCTTAATTCAGTAAAGTTGATACCTCAAATGCACCATCACATTCCACTTTCAGAGCCTTGGTAGTATGCTGGCTGTGGAAGTCTTCCCTAGGAAGGCATCTGCCTTGGAGGAGACTGAAACCCTCAAGGAAAGGGAGCAAGTTATTGCATGTGATTAGTCTCAAATGCCTTTCCTGGGCTAACTTTCCCCTGCCTTCCAGCAACTTCCTGAGTCCCTTCTCCCCATTGCTAACCAGATCATGCTTAGCAAACTAAATTGTATTTTCATTTTAGCCTCAGCAACCCTGAAAGCACACAGCTCTGCTTTATTGTATTATAAAATCCCTATCCAAATAGAAAGCTACTTTTGGGTGGTGCTTCACAGTCACTGAGTGCATCCCATTATATTTTCACAAAAGCCCTGGATTTATAGATACAGGAACAGAGGTTAGAAGGGATAAGCAGTTTGCCTGTCATCACACAACTAAAGCGTAGATCTGGGGTTTGGAACTGTGCCATGTGCCACCTGCTACTTTGAATCTTCTGTGCCCCTGCCCCTTCCCTGAGTTTGGATCAGTAGTTCTCAAGCAGGGGCGATTTGGCTCTCCTTTCCCCCTGGGGACATTTGCAATGTCTGGAGACATTTTTACTTGTGTGAGAAGGTGCCACTGGCATCTACTAGGGAGAGGCTGGGGTGCTGATACACAACCTACAAGGCACAGGGCAGCCCTACAACAAATAATTATCTGACCCAAGATGCCAATAGTGTCGGGACTGAAACTCCAGTTTATATAATGGATTATCTCCTTCTTCCTTTTCTTTGTCTTTCTCTTTTTAAGCCTGGACCAGAGGCAGGGGAAGAAAACCTCTCCTGTGAGACAGGGCGTAGTGGATAGAAGTAGGGTCTTCTCTCCCCTGCTGCCTTCCTCTGCTGCCTACCTCCCCCAATTCACTGCGGCCTCTTCTCTCCCAGGTCCACATCGACACCAAGAGTGCTTCCCAGATGTTTGAGCTGATCCACAAGAAGCTGAAGTACACGGAGGCCTACCCCTGCCTGCTCTCTGTGCTGCATCACTGCCTGCAGATGCCCTGTGAGTACCGTGCGCTTGCTGCTTCCCTCGGCTAGCCTAAGCCTTGAATTGGGGCAGGTCGAGACAGGACTTTGGGAACTCCCTGGACTGGGGAGTCTGACCATGTCTTCCTGCACGCTTGCTTTTGGAAGGCCAGGCCCCATGACTGAGGCCCCTGCATTTCCTTCCCTCCTTGGGGTCAGGTCTTCCACTGTCATCTGGGGAAGGAGCTGCGGACTTGGCCCTGAGCAACTCCAACATCCTAGTCCAAAGACAGTAGATGGATCATTGCAAAATTAAATAGTTCTGGCTTTCTGCTCATGATGTGGGAGTGATCAGTCATGTTGGGGAGTTCCAGAAAGTTTTGTGCTTGGGGGAGTAGCACAGATGTGGAATGAACATGGTTGTTTTTTTTCTTAAGGTTTTATCAACTCCTTCATCTAGTGCTTGTTGGCTTCCACCCTTACACTCTTGCCCCTGCTTCTGGCTACACATACCAAATGTCAGCATCTACAAGAGCAGATGGCTAAGTTCTTAAGATCCAGGTGTGCACAGTGATTGGATAAATTGTACATAATTGCTAATAGCCACTCCAGAATGCACTTCTAAATGGGCTTTAACTGTACCACTTGGAACTTAGGCTCTTCACAAGAGACCGTTTTGAAAAACCATGTGGCCCTCCATAGTGGTTGATGTTGGTGGCAGTGTCAGCAATCACAGTTACAGTGATGATAACTGTGACTGATAGTGTGTCAACTCCGGGCAGGCACAATGTGAGGTCCTTTCTCTGCACACTAGAATAACCTAAGGAATAAACATTATTATGTCCAGTTGAATAGTGAATGAACCTGAGGCTCAGCGAGATCTTTACCTACAGAAAGAATTTTGGTTTTGGGGGCAGTGATCGAGGGTTGAGATAAAACACGTTCTGCCTCTGTGAACTAATGACCTGGCTTTACATGATTTTGCTGGGTGAAAGGTAGATGGAAAATGATACCACGTTGCAATGCATGTATCAGTAGACTGGTGGAAAGGATAGATGCAGTGACCTGAATTAAGAAGCTATCACTTCTCCAAAGCTCATCCCAGAACGCGTTCATTGAAGGCACAGAAATCCCTGGGAAACCTAACTTCTTGTGCTCCAAGGGATTTCTGTGTTGGCTGTTCCATGGGCAGTGTGAATGGGTTCCTCTACTCTGCCCTAAAATGGGGCTTTGCAGACTTGATCTTCTACCTTGTAGGCATTGTGGTTTGACTTTGATGTCAGGATTGCACTTGTTGGCTTTTTATGGTAGTCAGTAGAGATAAAGTGCTAGGGATCAAGGACCAAGAAAAGAGTGTGTGCGCTTATCACATAAAAAGGAAGTCCATGTCCAGGAAGATGACTTTCATTAGAGGCGATGAGAGTGAGGCCCTGTGAGATCACACACAACACACTATGCCTTTACCTTCATAGTTCCAGGTCACTTCCACAAGAAATCTTCTTGAATCCCATTAAGCACTTCTCTAGCCCATTTTGACTCTCAGTGCACACCTGTAATCGGTTTCCATTCATCTTTCTGTGTAGAGTAATAGTGTGGATAATCCTAAAATGGTTTTTTTTTTTTTTTTTTTTTTTTTAAAAAAAAGCCTCCCTGGAGACTTCATTATTCAGCATGTAGTATTTTGGAGCAGGTGGTTTTTATAGATAATGTAAAAAGCAATCTCCACTTCTAGGGCATAGTGTGCCCAGGGTCCAAACAAGGAAGAAAGGCAACCAGAAAGCATTTCAGAGAGTAAAGAAATATATTGGGGAGGTGGCTGACACGTTCATAGATGTCTAGTTGCCAATAATCAAGAGATGACTGAATTAGTGAGTTGCTATTATCAGCAATGGCATTGCCTCTTTCTCCAGACTGGGAGCTTACCATGGGTGGAGAAGGGCATGCCCCACCAGCCAGAGCCCAGGCAGTGACTCTGGGGCAGGGGCAGGGGACTCCAGGGCTCAGGAAAGATATGATGCCTGTCATCCCTCAGACAAGCGGAACGGTGGCTACTTCCAGCAGTGGCAGCTCCTGGACCGCATCCTCCAGCAGATTGTCCTCCAGGATGAGCGGGGTGTGGACCCTGACCTGGCTCCCTTGGAGAACTTCAATGTCAAGAACATCGTCAACATGTGAGCAGTGGCTAGCCTTTGCCCTGTCTTCCTTCACCTTCCTCATCTCTCTCCTGCTCTGGGCTCACCAGTGAAATCTCAGCTCCCTTTCGCAAGCCAGACATCCCCAAATGGGTCTTGGGCAGCACTGTCCAATAGAACTATAGTAACCTAATGAAAAAAGTGGCATAGTGCTACTGTTCAGTGTGGCAGCCACATTATTGAGTACTTGACACATGGCTAGTATGACAAAGGAACTGAATCTTAAATGTTTTGTTTAAAATTTGAATAGCCACATGACACATGGCTAGTGATTACTCTCTTGGACAGCCAGCACAGGTGTATTGGGCATGTTCTGGACTTTCAGTGGTCTACTGCATGGGTTGGCTAGATGGCAAATTTGAACACGTTAACATAGAACAAGGGTCAGCAAACTATGGTGCGTGGGCTGACTCCAGTCCTCCAACTTATTTGTGTATGGCCCATGAACTAGTAATAATTTTTACATTTTGTTTATTATTTTATTTTTTGAGATGGAGTCTCACTCTGTCGCATAGGCTGGAGTGCAGTGGTGCAATCTCAGCTCACTGCAACCTCTGTTGCCCAGGTTCAAACAATTCTCCTGCCTCAGCCTCCTGTGTAGCTGGGATTACAGGTGCCTACCACTGCACCTGGCTAATTTTTGTCATTTTAGTAGAGATGGGGTTTCACCATCTTGGCCAGGCTTGTCTTGAACTCCTGACCTTGTGATCCACCCCACCTTGGCCTCCCAAAGTGCTGGGATTACAGGCATGAGCCACTGTGCCTGGCCAATTTTTACATTTAAACAACAAACACAAGTATATGTGACAGAGATTGTGCATGGCATGTAAAACCGAAAATATTTACTCTGGACTTTTATAGGAAGCTTGCTGACTACTGACATAGAGCATGGCTATTTGATCACGAGGTTGCTGGATGAGGTTGTCAGAGCCTAAGGCCTTCTGGTTTACCATATTTTATTGACCTGGGATAGAGAAACAAGAAGAAACAAATTTAAATTTACATCAATTAATAATAAGGGCTTACATTAACATTCTAATTTTTAATTTTAAGCTTTTACTTAACTTTCAGTATGAGTTTGAGCCATTTGTCCTTAAGGAGATAAATTGGCTCTCAATGATTCATTATGTTGCATTCCAAAGCCAAGTAGAAAATTATTTTCCAGCTATTCTTGCTACTGTTTTCATTTGCACAGTCAGATATTGATGTAGTTGAAATCCTCAGTGGTACTCTGGACAAGTGCAACTGGGAAAGTGATCAAAAGGTAACGTTAGTGTTATTTTCTACTAATTTGTTATACCATTTCGTAGGCAATCTTCTCCACTGCCGGAGGATAAAAACTCCTCAGGTCCAATGAAGTTCTTACGCCTTCCTGGGTAACAGAAGTCCTAAGATCACTTTAGAGTGCAACATAGACTGAAATATGACATTCTAGACATGATTTAGCCTTAAATCTTTCTCCTCCACCAGCTGGGGCCAGGCAACTGGAATGGGAAGGGCACATGTGTGTGTGTGTGCGTGCGCGCGTGCGCATGAGCATGGGTGTATGTATGTGTGTGTGCATGTGTATATATGTGTATGTGCAAATGTGTGCACATATGTGTGTGTGTGATATCTGCCACTTTTGCTCTGTTCTGTTTACCCTGTAGCCTCTTCTATCTCCCACGTCACGTCGCCTTTCCACTAACCAGTCTGACCCTCTGAAGAGGCAGCCTGGTGACAGGAAAGAAAAAGGGAAAAGGTCTTACTTGATAAGATAATTTAATAAACAGGCTCCCTGCTCTCTGGCTTTGGCATATGGGTAAAGACGTCAGTGTGTTTCTGGAATCTTGAGAAGTTCCTCGCTGGATGCCTTTCACTACAAAACCCAGCTCACTGGCCATGCAGGACTTTTGTTCCAGCTGGCTGGCTGCTTCCAGCCCTTCCATCACTCCCTGGTTCCAGGGCAATCCAGTGCCTGTAGACTTACGGTATAGATGTTCCCATCTGTTGCTCAGGTGGACCCCTTGCACAGGACTTGTAATAGCTGCACCCCAGTTCCTCACGAGACATACATGTGACCCATGGGCAAATCTCATGTAATCTCCTGTGCCAACAAACTCTAGGAGTGCCTGCAGGGCCCCTCACAGCAGTGTTCTCCTGCTTTTGCTCCCAGGACTTTGCTTGGCTCCAAGTAGGGCCCCAGTCTACTCTGCCTCCCTCCCAACTTCGGAGAACATGGGTCAAACTCTTGGAGATGGCCCCAAAAAACCAGTTCCCTGGTGAAGGAGATAGCATCTTGGGGATAATAGCAGTGGCCCTCTTCAAATAAATGTCTTCACCAAATACTCTCCCTCTCCATACTCTGTTCTCTGTGTCCTTGATGTGGTTGAAGAGGCCAAAAGTTGTGGGTCTAACTCTTCCACATTTTCAGATTTATAAAGGAATTGATTCTTGGGAACTCACTTTGGAATTTCACCTCTGTTATGCCTTGGTATCAAGGTAAAAGCTAAATTTTAACACTGTTTTCAAGAGCTTGGCATGTTTCACCTGAACATACTCAGTCTGTATCGCTGGTGTGGGTGATGTCTGTTGCTCTTACACGTTGGTCTTTGGAAGCCGGGACCATGGAAGGGCCAATATTTTGATCTCTTTTAGATGTAAGATCTATTTTCACAAGGAGGTGCAAGTCGTGATACAACTCTAGGGAGCCTGAGGTTCAGTCCAAGTTCTACCATTAATTAGCTCTTGCCCTATCTCCGTTCTCTGAGCCTCAGTAGCTCCAGCTGTATGACAAAGGGGCTGGCTTATAAGGTATCTATAAGTCATTTCATCTCTCACGGTCTGCACAGACACATAATGTGGATGTGGCAGGGGACGTGGAGAGACATCTGGGAAGTCTAAATCCTAGCCCCCTTGATGTGGCTGAACAGACTAGAGACCAGGGTCCCTGCCTGGAGGGTAGAGAGACGATGTCTTCTGGGAAGCTGTGAGTCAGTGGTCAACAATCACATCGCCTCCTCCCTCTTCCCTCTATGCCCTGCCAGGCTCATCAATGAGAACGAAGTGAAACAGTGGCGAGACCAGGCAGAGAAATTCCGGAAAGGTGAGGGGCTCAGCCTAAGCCTGCTGTCCACTCCACATGCCTCTCCCCTGTCCAGCCCCTAATTCCATGTCCTTCTAAGGAGAGGACCGCATTACTCACACGCTCTCCTTCTGTTTCCTCTCACGTCCCCCGCCCCGCCCATTTCCAGAACATATGGAGCTTGTGAGCCGTCTGGAGAGGAAGGAGCGGGAATGCGAGACCAAGACATTGGAGAAGGAAGAGATGATGCGGACGCTGAACAAAATGAAGGACAAGCTGGCCCGGGAGTCCCAGGAGCTGCGCCAGGCTCGGGGACAAGTGGCAGAGCTGGTAGCCCAGCTCAGCGAACTCTCAGTATGCAAGCATCTCCCCCTTCACATAGTTGAGCCAGGACCCTGGGCTTCAGGACAGGGTGGGCAGAGCAGGTGTGGGGAGAGGCCAGGATAGAAGAGACCCCTGAGGCTGTATAGATGGCACCTGTTAGTGAGAAAATTAATGTCCCTTCCTCTGGGTGACACAGTCCCAGGAAGCACATCTTGGACAGCAGAGTGCAATTGGAATTGGATCCCCCTCCCTCCCTCAGCTGGAGGCCTTGTGCAGTCAGTAACCTACACAACTGCATAGATCAATCCTGCTGTTGCATTGCAATGGCTGTGACTGATTGTCCAATGCCTGTGTGTGACTTGTGTGTGTCTGTCTGTGGTGGTGGTGGTGGTGTTGGGGTGTGTGTGTGTGTGTGTGTGTGTGAGAGAGAGAGAGATGTTTGGATGCAGAGAGAGAAAATGGGGCCAAATGTGTGTAGAAGGTGAGGGTAGAATTTAGGGTTTAGTATAGAAGGATACTAGGAGTAAGGAAAGGAATCATGGTGGGGGACCTGAATGACATCAGTGCTGATGGCTTTGTCCTTGCAATTTTTCTGTTTCCTCAGACAGGCCCTGTATCTTCCCCACCACCCCCTGGGGGCCCACTCACCTTGTCTTCCTCAGTGACAACCAATGACCTGCCTCCACCCCCTCCTCCTCTGCCCTTTGCCTGTTGTCCCCCTCCCCCCCCACCACCCCTTCCCCCTGGAGGACCCCCAATTCCCCCAGGTGCCCCACCTTGCCTCGGCATGGGCCTGCCCCTCCCTCAGGACCCCTACCCCAGCAGTGATGTCCCACTCAGGAAAAAACGTGTCCCCCAGCCTTCCCACCCGCTGAAGTCCTTCAACTGGGTGAAGCTGAATGAGGTGAGCATCCGGGAAGGGGTCGGCAGGCCCATTCTTCCACAGCAGGGTGGTCGGCCTCAGGCACCGCCTGCCCCTTGTTTGCAGATCTCTACTCCAGGTCCTTTCTTTGGTGGGGGGGCAAGGGCAGTCATGTGGATGCACATGGTGGGTTTGATGTGCCAGGCAGCTCCCTGTCCACGGGGAGAACACCTGCCCTGGGAGAGACGCTTGGCATGGGGCAGTGCTCACGCTGACAGCGTCGTCTACAAATGGAATTTGTGTTTGCCCAGGGTTGATGGAGTCACAGGCGAGGCAAACACTGAGTAGAAGTCAAGGAGGGGGTCTCATTGAAGCAAAGAATGGAAACATAAACAAAGAGCTTGGGCCAGCATCTAGGTTTTGGTAAAGATCAGGGCAGTGTATGCAAAGGACTACCCAGTTGGATGGCAAGACACAGCCATATTGGCATCTTCCTGGGGGAAGCTGCATATGCTGGCCTCATGTCTGGACCAGCAGTGAGAGGCCCTCATGAGTATATCCACTAATAATCACCAATCCCAGAACCACAGGTGGGGGTTAATTTCTCTGTTGGACTCTCATGAGCATAGTTAGAGACACCCTTGGTTGCATTAGACCTCTGGCAATTGAAGCCTGGTTCCAGCCTGGACCAAGGTTCTGGCAAGTCTTATTAGGAGGACCAGGAGCTTCCTCCTTGAGGTAAACACCTGCATGGTCACTGGTTTCAGTTAGGCTGGCTCACTGGGGTTTGGAGCTTGGATGGATTCCACACTGACCTTTATCCTCTGGGTGGTTGGACTAGCTCTTGGGGAACTCACAACTGTACCATTGTGTTTGAGTTTCAGTGAGCTCAAATGCAGAGTTAAGAGATGCAAGATTGCTAAGTAGGTGGTCAGCTATCTGCTGGGGGCCTTCTCCTGATTGTAGACCAGCTAGCTTGTCAATCTGAGGTCTGTTTTTGTAAAGCTTTGTTTTGGGGGCTATGATAGATAGTAATAAAATGACATTGTCCTCTCAGAGCTTAGGATCTGCCAAATTAGAAAGCGTGTTTAAAGAAACACCTGGAGAGCCTGGGGATGAGTTAAGGGTGAGGCTCTAACCAAACCAGGTGTGGCTTTAGCGGTACGACCGGTCAGTCATTCGACTTGTCTGTAACTCAGTTGGCTCATGTGTGAATTGATCTCAAAGATCCCGTCTGCTTCTGGCTTTATAATCTGGGTGGAAAGATGAAGCATGGACAGAGCCCATGTGTAGTTTCCTGGGCCTCTGATTACATCTCCACCACCTGTTAGCAGCATTCAAAGCAAAGTTGTTGAGGCTGATGACAGCTACACCAAGCAGTTGTTCTGTCCTGTGGGTGTTCCGTGGCCATGAGGTCAGAAGGACAAACCGCATACGAGCAGGCCAGCCACTCTGCAGAACCAAAGGCCGCAGGCTGTGCAGAAAGGTTCAGTGTTCACGATCAGAGAATAACATTTTTTATTGTGGTAAAAAAAGACATAACATTTTGTCTCCTATTGTCATAATTTATAATGTAAGGTTTTAAAGTTGTAGTAAAAAGTTATGCACCTCTATGATGAAGGAAGACAGCCAAGGCAAGTAATATTTTTGCAACACTTTCATCGTATGAAGCTGTGTGCTCAGGAGTTTCTCTGGGTCCGGTAATAGTAAAGTTTCTACAGATGCCCCAGGGTCTCAGAGCAGGCCAGAGTTTCATTTCTAGACTGGAGAGTGTGAGTTTGTTGGAATAGACAGTGGGGGACGTTTCGAGAAGCAGGGCAAGGTGAAAGGCTTTTGAATAACATTTGAGAATTTATCATCCCAATCCCAAGCTTTTAATTGTGTGACAGGGGCAGGTCATAGAATCACCTGGGCTTCAGGTTCCAGATCTGTAAATGGGGCAATAATAATGTCCATCTCAAGAGATTACAGCCAGGCATGGTTGCTCACGCCTGTAATCCCAGCACTTGGGGAGGCCGAGGTGGGTGGATCACGAGGTCAGGAGTTCAGGACTAGCATGGCCAACATGATGAAACCGAGTCTTTACTAAAAATACAAAAATTAGCCAGGCATGGTGGCGTGCACCTGTAATCCCAGCTACTCTGGAGGCTGAGGCAGGAGAATTTCTTAAACCCAGGGGGTGGACATTGTAGTGAGTCGAGATCGCGCTGCTGTACTCCAGCCTGGGTGACAGAGCAAGACTGCATCTCAAAAAAAAAAAAAAAAAGGAGACTGAGGATTAATTGGCTTCCTACATACACAGTACTTGGAACAGTGACTGACATATAGAAAGTCTTCATATGATAAATTTATTATTGTTAGTGACTCTGCCAGGTATGTTTGAAGTATATTATCTCACTTAATTCTCACATCAACTCAGTGAGGTAAAAAGCGTCACGGATGCTCAGTTTCCTTTTATGTGACATGGAAGAAAAATCACATCCCTCCGTCTTCCCACAGTCTCACCAAATGGCAGGGCTGGGAGCGTCCGCCAGCTAGGCCTGGTTGACCCCAAAGGCAGTGTACCACGGGAGAAACATAATGAAACATGCTTCTGAGAAAGTTTTCCCTGGCATGTGAAGGATATCTCCAGTGGGCAGAAGTCCCAGGAGTCTAGACTAGAGATGATGGGCTCTTGGCCAGAGTGGTGGGAAAATTAAATTTGTGAATGATTATGCAAGGTGGGCACATCAGGGTGACACGGTGAATGTCAGCATGTAGGGAATATTAGGAACAGACTTACCTCTATCTGGCTCCAGACCTCAGTTATACCTCCTCAAAGAGCTTCAAGTCCTTCTGGTAGACGCTGGAAGCTGGGAGTGGGGTGGGCAGTGTTCGGGAAGGAGAGAGACAAAGAGACAGAGAGAGAGTAGTCGGCTGTCTCATGGGAAATTCTTCCCAGTGTGGAGCAGCCAGCTCTCTCGCTCCAGCCCTTTTCTTCTCACCCCGGCCTCACCAAGATTAGAGAAGGTTGGGAAGCCTTACCTCTGCAGGCTTCCTCTGTCCTCTACCTCCACCCAGGTCCTAGCTGCAGAGGGAGGCCTCCCTGCAGATTAGGCTCCGGCTGTACGCTGCTTCGGCCAGCTCCCTCCCTGCCTTCCCTGATTCCATTCCCTTCTCATCTTCTCTCTGCCTCCCACATCCCCCTTTCCAGAAGCTCGACTCCTCTCCCAGTCCCTTCCTCTACCCCACGTGTGCTTCTGTGAGCGCACACACACACACACACACACACACACACACACGGCGGTTGTTTCTGCTGTGAAAAGAATGTATCTGTGTTGGGATTGGCCAGCTGCCTGTATCCCTTGCTGCTCCAAGCTTCCCAGCCGGCATTCCACAAGAGGGTCCCTGGCCTCCAGAAGGCCACAGGAATGTCCCCACCCCCTGACTCTAGCCTAGCCTCCCCTTTCCAGAGTTTAAGAAAATAACAGCGAGTGAAAGGTATGTTTCTCCCTCCAAGCCTTGCTGAGGGGGGTTGTAGGGAGGAGGAGAAGGCATTAAACAAGACTCTCTGGCTGTGCTCTAGGTCAAGGAAGGCAGAGAGATTCTATCCTGAGGGCCAGCAAAGCTCTGGATGGGGTGGGGAATTCCTGGGAGGGGAGGGCTGGAAGGCCCTGTCAGAGGTGTGGCTGGCTATGCCCTGGGCCATCAGTAGCATGCTACAAGACAGCCAGGGCTTCCTTTTTTTGTTGTTCTGGCTTGGCTGATGGCAACACCTTCCCTGGGTCTGATCAAAGGGAAATTGTGGCAGAGTCTTGCTGGTCTCAGCAGTGTCACACAGATGCCAGGTCCCAAACTTTGGCATTTCTCTACTTTCTGGGAACCTGGGAGGAAGACCCTTGGGAAAGAAAACCACCATCTGAGATACAGAAATCCAGTCTGTGCTGCAGCTGTGAGGATCCCAAATACGTGTGGCTTCCATCTTCCAATGATGGCAGCCAAGGACAGGAGTGACTCCCAGGAACCCTGCCCTTTATGGAAGTAGGCCTGTGTGAAGTACCCTGAGAACATAGCTTTTGACTTTGCTTTTGGAAAAAGTGAAGTGTACCCCCTTTCCTACTGCCTACCCGAGCCTTCAGTACCCCCAGTGATTTCTAGAACATGCTTACATGTGGCTCCATGCACAAGGGAGGAGAAGGGGTTTGTCTCTGGCCTCTATCCTGGAACAGAGCGTTCAAGAGAGTTTGGAGGTTGAGGGGAGCAAATGACTCCCTTCTGAAGGTCTGAAATCCTGGTTGTTGTAGTACGTGCAGTTGGGACATACATAGGGTTAGGGAGCCATGGGGCATCTCCATGACAGAGTTGGGCCAACCATGGGGTCTTCTCTCTACCCTGAATCTTAGGAGCGTGTCCCTGGCACCGTATGGAATGAGATTGATGACATGCAGGTGTTTCGGATCCTGGACCTAGAGGATTTTGAAAAAATGTTTTCAGCCTATCAAAGGCACCAGGTAAGACCCTACACCCTCTGGCCTCTTGGGGTTTGATTTCCATATACCATACCCTCAAACCCAACGTCAGCCTCTCCTCTCCCTTCCTTCTTCCCTTCCCTCCTTCCTTCCTCACATGTATCCTGAATGGTTTTATTCTTTATGGGGTGCCGTGTGCTTGCTGAGGATGTGGGTATAAAGTAGAAGTGCACAAACCAGGCCGATGGGGGAACAGCCTTGTATTATGGTTCCTATTTACACACCAAGTATTGAAATGGTATCTGGTCCATTTCTCCCTTCCCTTCTGGAGCACGGGAGGTAGAGTTGCAAGGCCTGACCACCGTGGACCCTTGTTCTCTTTGGTTCAGGATTTAGAGACTAGGCTTAGAAGGCATCATAACTTTTCAAACCACTTCTCTACCACATTTTGTCTTGCAAAGCCTCTATGAGATTAAGCAGGGGATGTTGCCTTGCAAGGAAGGCAGAGGTGCTGTTCCACGTCACTCGGGCTGAGGCTGGGCCTGGGAAGGTCTGGAGAGGCCCCGACATTGCTCTGAAGGCTCTATGTGCAGGTGGCTGCCAGCAAGTCTGGTCCTCCAGTCACAGAGAAAGTTAGGGGGTGAGTTGGTGGCCGAGCGCAGGGCGTTCCTCAGGTGGGAATCTCAAACTGTGCCGAGTGCCTGTGGTGACTGCCAAAAGGGTTGATTCTCAGACCTCATTCTCAAATGGATGTGATTCAGGAGATGAGCTGGGGCCCAGGAGTCTGCATGGTAACTAGCACCGCTGGAGGCCTTCCCTCTAAGTCCACTTGGGGAATGAGCAGCTTAGGAGCCTCAGAGACTTGCTTTCTCTCTGGCCCACCCCAGAGGGACTGTCCCCTCTCGAGGTTGGGCTACCATCTTCTTTGTTTTCTCTATTTAGCCTAGGGCTTCATTCTTGAGGGCTTCCCCCGGTGCCAATGAGTGGGTCCTGGCAGTGCCTGGTTGTGGTGGCCTGGCTCCCCATTGAACTGGAGAGGGTGTCCTGGCTCAGTTTCTGCCCAGCCCTGACCTGTAGATGACCAAGGACACATGCAGCCACTCCTAGGGCACTGGCCAAAGGGAAGGAGGTGGGATCATCTGGCCAGGTGATTATTTAATTTAAATATGGGTGCCCACAGCATCTGATTCCCTTCTCTTCTCCTAATTCCAGGAGACGCTTTTAACCCATGCCCATGTCAGCCTGGCAGCTAACGCTGCTGGAGCTGAAAGGAACTCTTATGAGCACTGGCTCCTGGGAGCCAATTCTCTCTGAGTGGGGCTGAGGACAGAGGAGTGTGTAGCAAGCGTACCAGGCTTGGTGATCACAGGCTGCCTCCTAGTTTGAGGGTCTTCCTGCAGGACAGGGCTCTGGCCCAGACCACTCAGGCTCCAGGGCCTGGAGGTGAGGTTGGGATGGGGCCAGTCAGGAAAGAGACAAACTGGGTCTGGGGCCTCCCAGCTTGGTGAGTTGAGAAGAGTTAAGACTGAAAGATCCCCTGTCCTGTCCCCCTCACTCCTCTGAGCTTACCCAGTCTGGTCATCTGCCTCCCCTCACCCAGTAGGCTGCCCAGTCTCTGGGACTGAAATCCTAGCAGCAGGACTGGAGAGATCCTGAAGGCTGTCTTAACCTTGTTGCCTCCTCTTGCAGATGGCCGTGGGGCAGGGCAGGTCCTGGGAGCCATGGTTCTCTGTGCCCGTGTGGGTTTTGCGTTGGTAGCTTCCATTCTGTCAGTGTCAGGGAGAACAGAGGTGTGGGCTGTGCTGCTTCAGTTCCCCTTGCACAGCGAAGGACAGATGAAGGGCAAGAAGCGAATTCAAGGACACTTGCTTTTTGCTGTGTCAATAAACACAGCTTTCTGGAGCTTCCAGACTGAGTTTGTGACTCCTCCCCTATGTAGCAAGGTGAACTCATCCCAGGGTGGAGGAATGTCTTCTACCCTCTCTGCAGATTTTCAGCAGAGGAAAAGGAAGAACAGGCAGCAAAGCCTGCAGTGAGAGAACTCGGGGGTTTGGTCTGCCCTGACCAGGGAGCGGTGGTCCCACTGGGCGGATGGGAGGCACTGCCTGATCTGTGCTTCGTTTGGCTTCTCCACGAGTGCATGTATGCTAGAAGCAGCTCCTGTCTAGTGCTACTTACAGGCCCCTGTCTCCAACCATGGGTGTCACTGGGACGAAGGGGACAGTGTAGATGCTGAGGTATCCCCATGTCTGTCATGCTATTTCTGGGTCCCCAAATGTCTTGGCTAATGTTGTGCATGTTTAATTCTCTGTTGGCTGTGGCTGCTGCCTAGGAGCTGATAACTAATCCTCCTCAGCAGGTGAGTTACTCTTGGGGCTCTGACCACTCCAACTTTGAACTGCTTTCCTGGGCTGCTGCTCTGTACTGGGCCTGACAGAGGGGACTTGTCCATTCCACCTTCTACCTTGTTCCCCATTCACACAGGGTGGTACGGGAGAGGGTCCCCAAAGAGAAAGAAGAAATGTAGCAGAGGGAAGTAATCAAATAGATCCCTGGCAGCAGTGGAGGTCAGTGTCTCCTGGAATGAGAAGAAGGCTCCTAGGTCTATTGTCTGATCCACCAGGCCAAAGGAGAGCGTTTCCTGTAAGGACACATAGGGTAGGCACCACACAGGTCTAGGGGCACAATTCACAGAGAACCATGTGAGATGGCCTCTGCACTGGTGCAAGAGGGACCTGCCAGAGGAAGGACAGCACACTAGACAGCCTCCTACCTCACCAGGGGCCCAAGAGGAGGAGTAGGGCAGGATCAGTGATTTCTCTGGAATCTGCCTGCTGGAACCTCAGAAGAGAGAGTTCTGCCTCAGTTTCCTTACCTGCGAACTGGTGGATGCTCTCTACTCTGGGCACACTGGATGGTACCTGAAGTCCCTAGGCATTAGCAACTGTTCCCTGTGGGGGTTTGCAACCAGCTTCTCGCATAAGCCTGAGGGAGGGCATCTGTGTTGGGCAGTGGGAGTGGGAATGGATTCTGTGGGAGACATGGTAGGTTATGTCACATTGCCCAAAGCCACAGGGATCAGTCACACCCTGACCCACTGGCACAGCCCTTCCCTTGTTGCCCAGAATGGATAATTTCAAAAAAAAAAAAAAATTAGGGGTCTCCTCAGTGTCCTTCCCCAACCCCTTGGGGCCTATGGAAAAGTTCTTGTCTTAAAGGTAGCTGTTAGCCACCCTCCTCTCTCTCCTGTCTTTTCCTTCCCCCTTCGCCTCATGCCAGGAGCATTCCTGGATTGGTAGGAGGTGGCTCTTCGGGGGTGGGCAAGAGGAGGATTGGGGAACATACACCTCAACTGTCCACTTCACTTGTTGGTTACAGAAAGAGCTGGGCTCCACTGAGGACATCTACCTGGCTTCTCGCAAGGTCAAAGAGCTGTCGGTCATTGACGGCCGGAGGGCCCAGAACTGCATCATTCTTCTTTCCAAGTACGTGCAAAAGAAGGTGGTTGAGTTGAATGCTTGGGGGACAAGGGGAATAGAGGAATGGAGTGATGGCGGTTTTGGGCCCCTCCCTCTCTGCTGTCCCCTGGGAGGGGGCGGGCATTGATCTGGAGCTGTCTCCTGGGAACCTGCCTTGAGCAGCAGTTTGAGGCTCTGCAGGCAGGGAACTGCCCAGTCACGAGGCCCTTGTGCAGCCTGGTCAGCGTCTGGCGGCCGAGTTGCTCTAAGCCCACGGAGGGCCTCGCTTGGCTCACGCCACGGAGCAGCATGATCTCAGCCTCTAAGCATTTCCCGTGGCTGCAGAACAAACAGGGCAGTATCTGTGCTAACAGCACAGCTTCTGTGCAGGGGCCTCCTGTCTGAGCCAGGGTCAGAGGGCACCACCTCCCATACTAGTCTTAGTGCTGCCCCAGCTGCCTCTGAGACATCCTCCCCCCTTTTCTCTCACAAGCCCCCAGGCCTCAGTTTCCTCCAATTGATGGTGGAAAGAGTTCTGAATCCCCAGGGTTCCTAATGGGGGTGTGTGTGGAGGGGATAGGGAAGGGCTATGAGGGGGTGTGTGGGGAGTGTGGCTTCTTCCTGTCCCAGGCAGCGAGTGATTGGGACAGCTGTATGGGAGCTGAGGCGCTGTGAGAAGACAGAGTGATTCTGAGTTCTGAGAACGAAGGCAGCAGGAAATTGCCCTCTTAGTGGCTCACCAGTAATTCTGTCCTCCTGTGGAGATGCTGTGCATTTTTTCTGCATGAGGAGGAGGAGAAGGATCAGGAACCCTCTGCCATGTCCCTTTGGTCTACCTTGAAGACATCTCTTTTACTCCCAAATGCCCCTATGAGTTTTGATGGAGTCTAAAGAGACTAGAGACCCTCACATCTCTAATTAGACACTAAAATGCTCATTATCAAGTTTATGGACTGAATCGTATTAGTCTAGGCTAAGAAGGCTTTGTAGAGGAGTTGAGTGGGGAGTACTATTCAATGTATCCCAAGTTTGTGTTAGGGAATGAGGGAAGGCGGAGGTGGTACCTTTTGGAGAAGGACGTTGAAGGCTGTCCTGGATGGAGGGGCCAGACCAGGCCGCTCAGGGGGTGGGGTTTTGTCTTAGGTTGAAGCTTTCTAACGAGGAGATCCGGCAGGCCATCTTGAAGATGGATGAGCAGGAGGACCTCGCTAAGGACATGCTGGAGCAGGTGAGGACCCTCGTGGGAAGGAAGGGGAGCTGAACCCAGGGGGCAGCCATGCGCCTTCCTGAAAGCCCCCAGAAAGGCTGTGACTCTTGGGTTAAGGAGAAATCAGGCTGAAAGAGTTGGGGAGAAGGTTTATAGAAACCTGCCTTGGTCACCCTTTCTCGGAGAAAGCTGGAAAGGCTGCATCGTTTCGAGGCTTTGTTCCCCGATGACTCCCAAGGCAAATCTTCCCCAAATCTCTTCCCCCTCAGTTCTGTGGATCCTTTGAGAAACCTAGAAAACAAACACACACACACACACACACACACACACACACACACACCATCAATTGGACTGCATTACAATTAAGAACTTCTGTTCATCAAAGGGCACAGTTACTGAGTGAAAAGAGAAGACAAACCTTAGAAGAAAATATTTGCTATACATGCATATAACAAAGATCATACTCAGTTCAAAGAACTCTACAAATCAATGAGAAAATGATGAAGAAATCAACTTAAAAATGAGCAAAAGACTTGAGCAGGTGCTTCATGAAAGGCGATTTCCAAATTGCCAATAAGCATATGAAAAGGTGTTCAATACTATTAGTTATCAGAGAACCATAATAAGAGGGCACCACACAGCCACCAGAGCACTAAAATTAAAAAGACTGACAATGCTATGTGCTGCCAAGGATGTGAAGCAATTGAAATTCTCAATTGGCACAACTATTTTGGAAAACTTGGCAGTGCACAGTATAGCTAAATATATACCCGCCCTATTGCCTAGTAATCCCACTCTCAGGTATAGTTCCAGGGAAACAAGTACAAATGCTGACTAAAAGAAATATACAAGGCCGGGCACACTGGCTCATGTCTGTTATCCCAGCACTTTGGGAGGCTGAGGTGGGCGGATCACCTGAGGTTGGGAGTTCAAGACCAGCCTGGCCAACGTGGTGAAACCCTGCTTCTACTAAAAGTATAAAATTAGCTGGGCATGCAGCATGCCTGTAATCCCAGCTACTTGGGAGGCTGAGGCAGGAAAATCATCTGAACCTGGGAGTGGAGGTTGTGGTGAGCCGAGATCGCACCATTGCACTCCAGCCTGGGCAACGAGCAAAACTCTGTCTTAAAAGAAAGAAATATACAAGAATATAGCTGACCCTCAATAATGTGGGGAGCTAGAGGCATTGACCCCCCACATAGTCAAAAACCTACATATAACTTTTCACTTCCCTATAACTTAGCTACTAATTGCCTACTGTTGAATAGAAGCCTTACTGATAACATAAACAGCCAGCCAATTAACACATTTTTTATGTTGTACGTACTATATGCTGTATTCTTACAACAAAGTAAGCTAGAGAAAAGAAAATGTATTTAGGAAATCATTAGAAGGCCAGGCATGGTGGCTTATGCCCATAATGCCAGCACTTTGGGAAGCTGAGACGAGCAGATTACTTGAGGTCAGGAATTTAAGACCAGCCTGGCCAGCATGGTGAGACCCTGTCTCTACTAAAAAATACAAAAATTAGCCAGGCGTGATGGTGCTTGCTCATAGTCCCAGCTACTCGGGTGGCTGAGGCAGGAGAATCGCTTGAACCCAGGTGGTGGAGGTTCCAGTGAGCTGAGATCGTACCACTGCACTCCAGCCTGGGCAACAGAGTGAGTGAGACTCTGTTAAAAAAAAAAAAAAATCACTAGAAGGAGAAAATATATATACTGTTCATTGAGGGCAGGTAGATCATCATAGAGGTCTTCAGTCTTCATCCTCATTGCCTTCATGCTAAGGAGGAGGAATAGGAGTGGCTGGTCTTGCTGTCTCAGGGATGGCAGAGGCGGAAGAAAATCCCCCACATACAAGTGGTCCTACACAGTTCAACCCTGTGCTTGGAAAGTGAACGATCAGATTGTGGTGTATTCATACAGTAGAATCCTACTCAGCAGTAAATAAACTACCCTGATATGGATGAACCTGAGGCATTGTGTTGAGGAGGAGAAGCCAGACATAAAAGAGAGCATACAGCATGAGTTCAAGGACAGGCAAATCTGGCCAAGGTCCCAGAATTCAGTTGAGAGCCTATATTCACTTGAATGGCTGGCTGAAGTGATGCAAAATAACTTTCTTGGGAGATGGAAATGTTCTGTATCTTAATCTGAATGATGATTCAATGGATGGAGATTTGACAAAAATCACTGAGCTGCACATTTAAAATGGGCGTGTTTTATTTTATGTAAATTATACCTCAAGTTGGTTTGAAAGGAAA
Source organism: Cebus imitator (assembly GCF_001604975.1). Classification (NCBI taxonomy): domain Eukaryota; kingdom Metazoa; phylum Chordata; class Mammalia; order Primates; family Cebidae; genus Cebus; species Cebus imitator. The sequence goes on along the minus strand of NW_016107766.1, from coordinate 1,407,931 downwards.
GAAAAATCACTGAGCTGTACCTTGAGGAATGGTGTACTTTAGGCCACATGGTGGCTCCTACCTATAATCCTAGCACTTTTGGAGGCTGAAGCGAGAGGATCACTTGAGCTCAGGAGCTGATGAAGATCAGCCTGGGCTACATAGTGAGATCCTGTCTTTACCAAAAAAAGAAAAAAAAAATTAACCGACTATGTGCTGCATGCCTGTAGCCTCGGCTACTGAGGAGCTGAGGTGGGAGGATTGCTTGAGCCCAGGAGGTCTAGGCTACAGTGAGCTAGGATCATACCACTGCATTCTAGCCTGGGTGACAGAGCAAGTCCACATCTTAAAAAAAAAAAAAAGGAATACTGTACATCAGTTACATCTCAATTTTAAAAAGAAAAAAAAAGTTCAGAGCTGGCTGCTCTGTCATTCCCTTCAGGCAGATGAAACAAACCTGTCCACATGAGGGTGCCTTTCTCTTTCAAGGCACCCTCCCCATCTTGAGCAGAGTCAGTACAGCTTCTCACAACCTGCACCCCGTGTCTGCTGCTCACCAGTTGCTTGTGTGACTTGCACCTGCTCTTTTCAGCTCCTCAAGTTCATCCCAGAGAAGAGTGATATTGACCTACTGGAGGAGCACAAGCATGAGATCGAGCGGATGGCCCGCGCTGACCGCTTCCTCTACGAAATGAGCAGGTTGGGGCCACGCGCCTGGCGGGGGGCTGGGATTGGGCCAGGTAGGGTTCTGCCAAGGGGAAGGGGATGGAGGTGGGCAGGCTCAAGAGGAGGCTGGAGCTGGCTCCTGGAGCTGGGGCTGGCTGGGGTGAGGGTGAAATAAGATATGGCTCACCTTGTCCACAGGATCGACCACTACCAGCAGCGACTGCAAGCCCTGTTCTTCAAGAAGAAATTCCAGGAGCGGCTGGCAGAGGCAAAGCCCAAAGTAGAAGGTAGGCTGAGGGTTGCAGGAGGCCTAGAATGGAGAGGCATCTGAGAACGGCAGGGTAGGTGGGAGCCACTGAACAGGGGCAGAGGGAAACCCCTTTCTTATTCTCAACCTGAAAGCAAAAGGTCAAAGACAAAATGCAAAATGATTATGAAAATATGCACTTGCTTATATGAACACATGCGCCAACCTTGTGACATGTTGCTAATGCCTCAGTGTGCAAGCTCTTTAAGTACTCCCCAGGGATTGCCTGTGCTGATGGCAGAGGAGGGAGGGGCATGGAGTTGTCGTGAGAGGCAGGAGATCGGGATGGTGGGCAGACATGGGGACCCAGGAGGCAACAAGCAGGAGAGGCTGTGAGGCTCATCTGTGGGGAGGACAGGATCAGTACAATGGAGGAAGAGAGGCTGTTTCCTCTAATGATTGTTTCCTTTGCTGTGCAGAAGCTCTTACGTTTAATTAGAGCCCATTTGTCTATTTTGGCTTTTGCTGCCATTGTTTTTGGCGTTTCAGTCATGAACACCTTGCCTATACCTATGGCCGACAAACATGAAAAAATGCTCATCATCACTGGTCATTAGAGAAATGCAAATCAAAACTACATTGAGGTACTATCTCACACCAGTTAGAATGGCGATCATTAAAATATCTGGAGACAACAGCTGCTGGAGAAGATGTGGAGAAGCAGGAACACTTTTACACTGTTGGTGGGAGTATAAATTAGTGCAACCGTTGTGGAAGACAGTGTGGTGATTCCTCAAGGAGCTAGAAATAGAAATACCATTTGACCCAGCAATCCCATTACTGGGTATACACCCAAAGGATTATAAATCATTCTATTATAAAGACACATGCACACATGTGTTCTTTGCGGCACTGTTTACAATAGCCTGGAACCAACAAGACCTGGGACCAACCCAAATGCCCATCAAGGATAGACTGGATAAAGAACATGTGGCACATATACACCATGGAATACTATGCAGCCATAAAAAACGATGAGTTCATGTCCTTTGCAGGGACATGGATGAATCTGGAAACCATCATTCTCAGCAAACTGACACAAGAACAGAAAACCAAACACTGCATGTTCTCACTCATAGGCGGGTGCTGAACAATGAGAACACATGGACACAGGGAGGGGAACATCATACACTGGGATCTCTTGTCGGGTGGGGAGATTGAGGAGGGATAACATTGGGAGAAATACCTAATGTAGGCGACAGGGGATGGATGCAGCAAACCACCATGGCAATGTGTATATCTATGAACAATCCTGCAAGATCTGCACATGTACCCCAGAACTTAAAGTATATATATATTTTTAAAAGCCTGTTTCCAGGATGTTGAGGTTACCAGTCTGGGGGCAGAACAGAGCATGGGCACCCCCTGCTGGACACCAGGACCAGTCAGTACTCCTCGACATGCCCAGTCCAGAGAGTAGCCCTTCCTGAAATTCATTGAGATGCTTCAGGGGGAGTCTGCGGATAGGGTGGAGCACGCAGAGCTAAGACAGATGTTTTTCATAATCAGACCTTGCCCCCGCCTCCACCACACACAGGGAAAGGGATCTGCAGGTGGTAAGCATAATCAGTTGAGAGAGAAGGAAAGAGAGCAGCAGTGACTTCATCTCTGAGGTCTGGTCAACTCTCCTACCCTAGTGATGGGTGAATCCTTACCTTCATCACAACTTTCTTTCATCCTGCTGCAGACTGCCCTTTGAAGCATGCAGCGCAAATAAGGGGTTCAGCCCAAGACATGTGCGCACAACTCTGTGTGTGTCTTGGGTAAGTGGAACAAATGTGAGCAGTGCCATTTGGAGATTTGGAACTGGAGTAGCTTAGCTACCACAAAGGCTTAATCTCAGTTTCCTGCTCCCAGGAGCCTAAGCTCTCCCAAAGAATTAGTAGATACTCAGGAAAGAGACTCCCTTTGATATCAAGCTAAGCTGAGTAAGATGTGTTTGGGATAGCAAAATCTGCTGGGGAAAGCTGCTCTTCTATGGTTCCGCTCTGTAATAATTATTCTGTATAGCAATGGCTGCTGTCCTTGTATAGACCAGATATAGGTCTCTTTCCTCTAAGAAGTACATAGGAAAAGCATGCCTGAAGTTGTGTATTATAGAATCAGATCATTGTGTGTGACTGTGGGTGGAGAAAAGAGGATTGTGTAAAGATGGGATTCCTATTCTTCCTTCCAGTTCTCCCAGGAAGTATTCCTGGAAGAGCTAAGATTTGGCCTATCCCAGCTAGGTGATGAGCTATTGACACCTGCCCTCCCACCCTGAGCAGGGGCTCCGAGTCCACTTGCCAAAAGCCGGTTCACCAAATTTGACAAAGTTACCAGTTCCTCTATGAATATATTCATAAACTTATTATTCTTGAATATATCCTTATGAATATATTTATTGCTGAATATACCACATTTACTGATTCTTATTATAAATACATTCACCGAATATAGTCAAGATGAATATGGTTGCAAGTGTAATGTTCTTATGAATATATTCATGAATATATTATTCTTGCAAATATATCTAAAATGTCAGAACTGCATTTGGGAGTTTTCCCATTTACACTGATTTCCTTTGAACTCTTGTCATTTTCTGTTTTGCCAACATTTTAGCATTTTTAGGAGGATTCCTTTGCAGATTTTCCAAATAGCATATAAACTTTAGAAAAAACATCCCAACCAATCCAAGTACTTTTTTTTTTAACTTTTGAAATATAACATGCATATAGAAAAGTACGCAAATCATGAGTCCTACTTGAGGAATTGAAAAAGTTAACCACATGTGTAATCAACACCCAGGTCAAGATATACAGTTTCCAACCCCCCAGAGCTTCTTGATGTCCTTCTCCCAACCTTTACGCCCTCGCTTTTGTCTCTAAAGTTCAAACCTATCTTGACTTCTAGATTAGTTTCATCAGTTTTGAACTTTATTTTTTTGAGACAGGGTCCTGCCCTGTCACTCAGGCTGGAGTGCAGTGGTGTGATCTTGGCTCACTGTAAACTCTGCCTACTGAGCTCAAGGTCCCCTCCCACCTCAGCCTCCCAAGTAGCTGGCACTACAGGCACATACCACCAGCCTAGCTAAGTTTTGTACTTTTGTAGAGATGGAGCTTCACCATGTTGCCCAGGGCTGGTCTTGAACTCCTGGGCTCAAGTGATCTGCTCACCTCGGCCTCCCAAAGTACTGGGATTGTAGGCATGAGCCATTGTGCCTGGCCTGTTTTGAACTTTATAGGAATGGAATAATAGAGTATGAATAATTTAATTATGCTGCTGACTTTTGCTCAACATTATGGTTGTGACTTGTCCCTAATGTTACATGTAGCAGTGGGTTATTCATTTTCAGTTCTGCATTTTCTTCCATTATATGAATATACTGTAATTTACCCATTCTATTTTGAATTAAAAAAAAACCACAAAACTAGAAACAATAGAAATACTCATCAAAAATAATGTGGCTTTTAGGTTACAGAGTATGTACATGTTCAACTTAAAAGCTACTGACAAACCTTACTATTTTTACAACTTTTTTTTTTTTGAGATGGAGTCTCACTCTTGCCTAGGTTGCAGTGCAGTGGCATGATCTCAGCTTACTGCAACCTCCGTATCCTGGGTTCAAGCAATTCTCCTGCCTCAGCCTCCCAAGTAGCTGGCATTACAGGCGTGTGCCACCACACCCAGCTAAGTTTTGTATTTTTGGTAGAGACAGGGTTTCGCCATGTTGGGCAGGCTTGTCTCGAACTCCTGACCTCAGATGATCTGCCAGCCTTGGCCTCCTGAAGTGCTGGTAGAGCTTCTTTTCAAGTTACTTATTTCTAACTTTGTTAGAAGCTTTCTACAAACTTCTAGCCAAGTGGTTTTCATTTTATCTTCCTAGCAGCATCTTAAAGAATGTTCAGTTTGGCATAAGCCAAAGATCACAGGGTAATCTGGTCTTTTTGTTGCCACATTGAATATTCAAAAAGTATATTCTATAACTAGTAGACAAAAATCTTAGTATAGGATTTGTGTCTTCCTTCTGTGCACCCACCACAAAGGCATCAGAAGGGCCAGAGCATACACAGCAGGATGAATTACTGAAGTTTTGGTTACTGTTAGCTTAGTTTGTATTTCTAGCAAAGATGTCATTTAAAGCATTGCGGGAAAATGGTTAAGATGGCCAAAGGTTGGAAAAATCTTAAAAATGATATTCAATAGGATGTCAAGTAGCTTATTTCATCGAATCTTAGACACTATCAACTGAAAAGCATGCCATTATTTTATAGAACAAAAATAATAGATTATAACTGAGGACATTTAATTGATGGGTTTTCTTTCCAAAAGACCAATAGAATATAGCATTTCAAGACAGGTAGAAGCAATCCCATAATAGGTAAAATGCTGAAGTTAAATGCTAGGTATCGAGAAGTAACAGTGTCATATTCATGAGTATATTCAAAGAAAGAATACCTGATTTTTTATTTTTATTTTTTTGAGACAGAGTCACATACTGTTGCCCAGGCTGTAGTGCAGTGATGCAATCTCAGCTCACTGCAACCTTAACCTCCTGGGTTCAAGCGATTCTTTTACTTGGGCTTCCCAAGCAGCTGGGATTACAGGCATGTGCCACCACACCCAGCTAATTTTTGTATTTTTAGTAGAGACAGGGTTTCACCATGTTGGCCAGGGTGATCTCGAACTCCTGACCTCAAGTTATCTGCCTGCCTTAGCCTCCCAAAGTGCTAGGATTACAGATGGGAGCCATCGCACCTGGCCTTTTAAATCTTTAAATACATGTAAGAAAACCTCTTCTGAAATTATATTCTTGGGAAGAGCTGGCATGTCCTACAAATGGAGTGTCTACTTCCCCTAGAGGTGGGTGAATGTGGGGATGTGAAATGGATGGGTCTGCTGAGGAGTGGGTATAATCTCTGCCTCACTTGAAGACTTTTGACAGACCATTTTCTGAACTTTGTGGTGGCATCCTCCTGGGGTGCAAGGGGACCCACTGCCCTGCCTGGCCCACGCATGGCTGTGACCGGTGTCTCCTCTCCCAGCCATCCTGTTGGCCTCCCGGGAGCTGGTCCGCAGCAAGCGTCTAAGACAGATGCTAGAGGTCATCCTCGCCATAGGCAACTTCATGAACAAAGGGCAGCGTGGAGGCGCCTACGGGTTCCGGGTGGCCAGCCTCAACAAGATCGCCGACACCAAGTCCAGCATTGACAGGTGAGCACCTCCCCTCCTGGTCACTTCCTTGGCCTCTATCTCACCCTACCCTGGGCTCTCCCATTAGGAGGGGAACATCCTAAGACTCATCACCCCTTTCTCTTAACTCCCCAGTCTAGTTTCCGCCTGACCCTTATGCCCAGTTTCCTCTGTCACCCTTAACCCGACTTTTGTCCACAGAAACATCTCTCTGCTCCATTACCTGATCATGATCCTGGAGAAGCATTTTCCTGATATCCTGAACATGCCTTCGGAGCTGCAGCATCTACCAGAAGCCGCCAAAGTCAAGTGAGACTTCCTTCTCCCCGTAATGACCCTCACTCTGGTCTTACTTTCCTCTTTTGGGGCCTACTCTGGGCTTGTTAATGGCTGATGTGAGACCTCGGTTCTTGTCTTCTCAGTTTAAAAGAGTTTAGACAGACACACAGTAAAGGGGATATAGCATAGAACAATGTATTGCAAAAGAAAAAGAATGTCTTGTAAGTTAGGTGCAGATACACCCTGAGAAAGAGAGAGGATTCAGGGAGGGCTGCTTATAAGGATGAGGGCTGTAATAGGAAGACTCCCATGATGGGAGAGTTATATGGTTATTCATAAGGAGGTGGGAAGAGATATTAGGAAGAAAGTTCTGGGTGCTTCTCTGGGGGCACATGAGCAGTAGCTGTACCTGCTTTTTCATACGTCTCATGTCCCATTAGCATCTTAAATCTCCACCCAGGGGTGTGTGTTTCGCTGTCATATTTACTATTATATAATGGGCAAAGGATCATCAGTTTGAAGACAGGAAAAATCAACACACACATGCTTTCTGAAGGGGAAGTCCCTACTGAAGATAGCTTTGCTTGAATGAGTGCAATTACAGTGTGAATGCTGAGGTTTATTGTGTTGACTGTATGGTCACCACCACAGTTACTGTGTCCCAAGAACATGGTCACTTCCTTGACTACTCATCCTGCCTCAGGCCGACTAGGAATGGGCCATGTCTCAGGGTCTGCTTCTGGGAGAACCAAAACAAAGACAATTTGCTCTGAAATCCTTATTTCAGAGATGATTCCAGAAGGAAAGAATGGGGAAAGGAGCCAGAGATAGAATGCCAGTAACAAGCATTATTCAGCCAGTTACCACTTGCAGGCAATTGGTGCTTAACCCCATGAGGAATTCAGGGAGACTGTGTGGATACTTACATCAGTTTTCCCAACCAAAGGGCAAGGTGGCTGGGGCAATCAGACAGCACCTCCTGTCAGTAATGAGCTGAAGGGCTCTACAGGGACAGGGAATAACTCTCTGGCCATAGGTATAGGTGGAAGGAGCTTGGCCTCAAAAAGATGGTGCCCACAGTTGGAAGAGTCGAGATCAGGCCCTACAATGGATGGTCCAAGGAAATGTGGGTACGGCATTACAGCATGCACTAGGCAGGACATCAGACCTCAACATCTAGGCTGATAGATGCCATCTCCAGGAGAACCAGAAACATAATGGTAAATAGCTCACTGGTATCCAGTGCTGTTACTTGCAGGATCACGTAAAGAGTTTACAAGCATTACCTGGTAGTAATCAAGATAACTAGATCTAAGCCAGAGGCCACCGGTTGGAAACCTTCCAATATTGCAGCATGACACTTCTGATCTAGAAAGATCTATAGATTGCAGTATGGATGCACAGAGGCAGGAAGGGGAGGGGCTTTGCCAGGGCCAACATCAGTGGTCACAGCAAGGCTGGAACGCAGGTACACTGACTCCCAGGCCACTGTGCTTGGCTCTGCCCTCTCCCTGAACCAGCCTCAGCACCTCAAGGCTGGAGCAGATGGTCCTCATTCCCCTCCGTGTGTGTCTCCTCACAGCCTCGCAGAGCTGGAGAAGGAGGTGGGCAACCTCAGGAAGGGCCTGAGAGCGGTGGAGGTGGTGAGTACCTTGTCAACGCCTACCTGGGTGAGGGCTGCTGTCAGAAAACCACTGTTCATGCTGTCTGTTACTGCACCTCAAGCTGCTAGACAGGGACATAGAACAACAGGTACAGTGGGAACAGCCTCTAGCACAGGGTCAGCCCTCCAGAAGGAGGACTGGATGACTAGGGCTTACATTTGAGCCTTTTAAAAGGGGTTGAGATTATACCCATGTTACCATCCAACTTGTGTCTATTTGGCAGCGGAGTAGAATGAACCATACATTTGACCCATGCCTATGCTGGATTCAAGTGCATGGGAAAGAAAATCCTCATCCCTTGACTGCCAGCTAGGGGCAGAAAGCACACAATGTGTCAGTGAGACCCATGTCCCCAGAAAGTTCTTCCTTATGTCTCTCTGCCTCTTTCCTGGGCCAGCGGAGGAGCCAGGTCTCTTGTTCTCACCATTCCTGTTCTGACAGCTTCTCAGCTAGTACTATCTCTGGCCCTAGGCTTCCAGAAAACACCAGTAGAGCAGTGGGGAAGTGAGGCAGACTGGCCCAGTATGGGGCTGTCTCTAAGTGTTATCATGTTATCATTCACACCTAGGAACAAGAGATCCTTCCTACCTACTCTGTGGAGAGAGAAAGTGGGTAAGGGGAGAACAGACTTTAGAGTCTGAGAAAGTACGTTTTGTCGCCGCGATGGTGGGGGAAGATGATTTCCAAATTTACAATTGTAGAGTCCTGTTAAGTGCTGCTCAAAGTGTGGTCCATGGACCAGCAGCCTGTGAATCAGCTGGGGGCTTTAGAAAAATCTCTTTAATTTGTGCATGAGTCACCTGGAGTCTTGTAAAAATGAGCTTTGTTAAAATGCAGCTTCTGATCCTGTGGGTCTGACATTTTGTATTTCTCAATTTCTCAGGTGATGCTGCTGGCCCCAGGTCACACACTGGGTCTTGGCGCTCTAGAGAAAGAAAGATGGCAGGGTGGGCTGGCTGCTAATGCTTATAGTCTTTACCATTCTTAGAACTCTGAGATGCAGGGTGTTCCCTCTTCCAAAGGGCTCGATGTGAGTGACAAGAAGGATGGGAGATGCTGTGACCCCTGTTCCCCGGACGCTCATCTTGGCACCAGTCTCAGCAGCACTTTACTCTCCCTTTTCAGGAGCTGGAGTATCAGAGGCGCCAGGTGCGGGAGCCCAATGACAAGTTTGTCCCCGTGATGAGCGACTTCATCACGGTGTCCAGCTTCAGCTTCTCAGAGCTGGAGGACCAGTTAAATGAGGCCAGGGACAAGGTAAGGGTGCCCCAACCCCCACTGCTTGCCAACCCAGCCTTATCTAAACAAGCTTCTTCACCCATTCCTACTGCAGACAGCCCAGGAGGGACAAAAGCAGAGTCACAGAGCTTTGAGGGAAAACTATCTCCTCACTCTTAACAAGACCAACAATGGAAACCATATGCTGCAAATACGGTGGTACATTTATCAGCTATCAGGCACCATGTTAAGTGTTTTAAAGGTGTGTCACCACCTACTTTTTCCCACTTGGCACATATGAACAGTGAAATCAGAGAGGTTAAGTAACTTGCCCCAGATTGCCCAGCTCTAAATGATAGAACTGGGTTAGAATCCTGACACCACAGCCTAGCAGTGGACCTGATTGCTATGCCTCTACTGCTTCTCACACTAACATGCCCAGGGACCTCATGCATGCAGATCTTATTAAAACACGGATTCTCATTTAGGAAGCCTGAGATTCTGTGTTTCTAACAGGCTTGTAGGAGGTGAACCTGCTGCTGGTCCATGAAGCACCGAGTAGCAAGATCTTTCTTGGTGGATACAGAGTGGGCTCAATTAGCAATGGTACCTTTAAGTGCCTGGCATACAGAAGTAAAGCCACTAACTCATCTAACCCCCAATACCATTATGATGTAGATTCTATTACTCCCATTTTATAGAGGAAGAAGCTGAGGCACAGAGGGGTTAAGTTATTAACCAGATAACTAGAGGATCTCTGAAGTTCTGAGTTCTGCCATGTGCTTTCCTGACCTCACGAAGGGCTTCCCAAGGTCTATACGCCTGATCCCAGGCCCACCCCAGGCCTGGGGCTGGCTCCGAGTTGGGCTGTGAGTGAGCCCAACTCTTTACCTGCCCAGGGTGTTAGCCTCAAGCCTATCCTTAGCCTTGTTTCCTCGCCCTTTCCAGCCCTGCCCCCTGTGCCAGCTGTCCCCAGCCTTGCACTGGGCTCTGTGGCTGGAACCCAGCTAACCTCAGGGGCTGTGCCCAGCATGCTCCCGGCACTTTCCAGCAACCCTGTTCTCTCTCCCTTGACAGTTCGCCAAGGCCTTGATGCACTTCGGGGAGCATGACAGCAAAATGCAGCCGGACGAATTCTTTGGCATCTTTGACACCTTCTTGCAGGCCTTCTCGGAGGCCCGGCAGGACTTAGAGGCCATGAGGCGGAGGAAGGAGGAGGAGGAGCGGCGGGCGCGCATGGAAGCCATGGTGAGGGGTGTGCTGGGCCTGGGACTAAGGGGAGATGGGTGCATGGGAGGAGGGCAGGGACTGGGCCATGCCATAGGGGTGGGTATCAGCCCCAGGAGACAGAAACTTCTTCCTAGCCTGAGGGAAGAGAGCAGTGTGAGGCGGGGAAGCCTGTATGTCCTAGGCAGGAGGAGAGTGGGGCCAACAGATACAGGTCGGCAGCATGGCCATGGCCTGGGAGTTAGCTCAGGGCTGAGGGGCTGCCCTGATCTCAGACCCTCGCTCTAAGAGGGTTCCTGCCTCCGGCACCCCACCCGCAGCTGAAGGAGCAGAGGGACCGTGAGCGGTGGCAGCGGCAGCGGAAGGTCCTGGCTGCGGGGAGCTCGCTGGAGGAGGGAGGCGAGTTCGATGACCTGGTGTCGGCCCTGCGCTCCGGGGAGGTCTTTGACAAGGACTTATGCAAGCTCAAGCGCAGCCGCAAGCGATCAGGGAGCCAGGCCCTGGAAGTCACCCGGGAGCGGGCAATAAACCGGCTCCATTACTGACCTGGGGAACTGGCCACATGGGAGGCCGGTAGACAGGGCCGGGTGAGAACGGGGATGAGCGGAGGCGGTGGTGATAGTTCAACCATTTGGTGCTTGGTTTAGAACCCTAGGCTGGGTCCTGGGGTGGGGGGCTGTGTGTGGCCAGACCAGGCGTCTCCCCACACTTACCTTAAGGGGCTCCTCTCATCTCCCCTTCACACGATTCCTTCTGCGTCCTGGCCCCAGGGCTTATTCTGAGGCTGGCTTGGGACATCCCTGGAAAGCCTCCAACCAGGTAACCCCAGGCTGAGAGGGCCCTGCTCCCCATCCCCTACCATGGGCACCCCCATATGCTGGCACACAACAGTTCCAGATCCGCACTGGAGAGGTCCACGGCCTTGTCCGGATTTCCTGTGCAGCAGCGGGAATGATGATGAGGGGCCCCGAGAGGAAATCCAGACCCTGCCCCTCAACGGGAGGCTCAACAGAACATCGACCTGGGGCAAACTTCCTCTTGAAGGCAAACAGAGGCGCCATTATATATTCTAGTTAGATCAGCTCTGGTAGGTTCCAGAGAACAGTGTCAGAAGGCTGATGCAGGGACCAAAGCCCTCAGGACAGAGTAGCAGTATCTGTTGCCCATGTCACAAGTCCTCTGGCCTCTCTCTGCATGTCTTAAGTCTCCCTTCCTTTCCTCCCCTCACCTCCATCTGTCTACTAATCCACAGTCCTAGAAGAAGACTCACCTATGGGCTTCCAGAGTTATGGCTCACTACCAGGTGCTTGATGAATCTGGTAAGGGAGGGGCTCAAGAAAGACCTCATTCATCACCACACTTCATGCCTTGGGCATATCCCACGTCCCCACCTCCCGGACACCTGGCCATTGTTGTGAAGCCAGACAGTGACCTCAAATGTTAACCTGGAGTCCCCTATGGCCCCTCGACAGAGGGCAGCACTTGAATACTTAGCTCCATCCCACAGCTCTCTACTTCATATAAATAGTTCAGGCCCTCCCACCCACTTATCTAACAGCCTCAAGGCAGAAACCACAGTGGCCTCTGTCCAGCCTGTAGGCAGCCACTTAGAACCATGTGTCCACTGGCGCTGGAGAGTTGGTTCCTGAGGTCTCTGAGGGCCAGAGCTGCACTTTGGGTTAAGATGCTGTCTCTAAGGGTATCCCCTCTGAGGCATTCAGATGAGGGAAACTAAGGAGATGGTGATGGAGGAGGAAGGCTGACATCCTCTGGGGAGCACATGCCTGAAGGGGCCAAGGAGGAAGCCTGGGCTGGGGGGGGGGGCACATCCCCACCTCTTGTGCCCAATTTGGTTCTTCAGCCTTACAAGGGGCTCCTTCTGGTCTTCCCATCCACTCCTACCTTCCATGTTGTCCATGTCGTGCTGGCCTTGGTAAATGGGATGGCCGTACCTAGACAAAACTCCTTTCTTCTAAAACTCCATGAAGGCTCTTATTTTCAGTACTGTGCTCCGAGTTGTTGACCTTTCATCCTCTGTGAGACTGGTCCTGCCTTGACCTCTACCATCAACCAGCTCTTGGCTCTTCTGCCCTTCCCTGTGTTTCTCACTTTCCAACCTAATCACCGGCTCAGGGTTATTGCCAGTGGAGACTGGTGAGCTGGGCCCATTCTCAGCTGCCTCTACTTCTGCCTTTCACCTGCATCAGACTCCTGGGGCTGGGACTGTAGTCGCTGCGGGGGAAGAAACCCAGTGTTGATGAGCCCAGCATGTGTGTTGGTTTGAGGGGGCGGGCAGCGCGTGTGTTCTGGTGGGAGGGACCTGAGCAAGTGCAAGCCTGGCTGACACAGGTGTGAAGAGGCCATCCTGGAACCCAGGTGAGGGCAAAGATGAAGGCTTCCAGGCAGAGCAGCTGCAGAGTTTGGCTATACCCATCTGCACCCCCCGAGCTCCCACTGCAACACAGGCATTGGGATGATAGGTGGTGGGTGAGACCTCTAAATGTCCTCTCCCAAACTGGCTAGGCTGATGTTAACTTAACCCCCAAGGGGCAAGGGGCAGGGAAGAGGGGAGGGCTCCACAAGTGCGTCTGGCCTTCCCATCCACCGTGGAAGACTGGATACGCACCTCCAAAGACAAGGACTACGGAAGCTGTTCAAGACACATTTGATCTTCAGAAAAGCTGAATCTGGTTTAACTGCTGACAGAGGGCACAAATACGTTGTTCCAGAGCCCAGCCTTCTCACTCTAAAAGATATTTTTTTATTTATTATTTTCTAGATCTGGCCAGTGGCTCTGGTTCTAGATGCCACTGTAGCCAGGTTTCCAACAGTGCCTTGCACCACGGACTCATACTCAACTCAGAAGGGGCTGGTGCCCAATGCGGGTGGCTGAGCTGATCCTTAATATGTTAAATGTCTTCGCCTCTTAATGTTTCTTGGTCTTGCTTTTTTCCATGTCCTCCCCACCACTCCTGCCACCTTTAAGTTTCTCCAGCTGTCTAATTTCCTGGCCAATGTAAAATTCATCATCAACCTAATGCAACCTTCTCAGCAGCAGCATTTCTGCCCTGTGATGGAAATAAAGTGTTTAGGGCAGTGGGAGGAGAAGATTCTCCAGGTGAATGGGGAAGGGTCTGTTCCAGCCTCTCCCCACTCCCACCAACTGAGGAGCTGTCGCCATCTCCCCCCACCTCTACCAGGGATGCCTTCACACCAAGGCTATTCTTACCAGCTGCCTCCGATGACAAATGAGGCTAAATGGACAAAGTCTGCAGTGTCCTTTTTCACTTGCACCTTTTTTATAAGAATATATTGTAATACTAAAAAATATTAAATTCATACCATCCCTATCCATTCTGCCTTTAAACTTGTGCCTCCTTCCTATGAGGGGATTTGGGGTGGGCTAGGAGTGGTATCCTGGAGCCAGCTTGTATCAGCTCTGAGAACCAATTGTTCGCATTTTCAGGAATTTGGCAAGCCATTTGACATTACATTGGTAGCTTGCAATTACGCCACGTGGGAGTATTTATAATAACAGAAATGGTCTTTACCGGAGAGCTGACTGTTCAACATTTGCCAGCACACCTTGGCAGAGGGCAGAGGGGAGGCAGGCAGGAGGCACCACTGAGGATAGACCCAAAGACATCTAACCAAATTAGAGAGCCCAGCAGGCCAGAACAGTGTTTGGGGATGTGAAAACCAGGAGCGTCTAATTGTCCTCTCTGATCTCCAGTAGGAGGTGATGCAAGCAATGAGCTTTGAACAACCCTGGCCACCACCTGACAAAAAGTTTCCCTTACATGATGCATTTCTATGCCTCCCACTTCACTTCACATTCTCCCACAATGGGGCTATACAGAGAATATGCCCCTTCTTCCCCCAGGGCAATGTGTCTTGGGATAGGGTTAATAGGTACAACCTTCCCTGTGAAATGGCAGCAGCCCGGTGCCCTACCTACACAGTGTCTTCATTCTTGCATCTGCAAAGTTGGCATCATAGCTTTATTTGTGCGCTGTGAGGGTGAAGGCAATCTATCGTCGTCTTCTTTCCCTGATATGCTCCAGAATCAAGAGGGGTGGGTGAAACAGCCATGAGCAGGGCCAGGTGTGGGCTGCGTGGTCCATCAGGAGTCCTTAGGGCTGTGACCCATGTGTGCATATCCTGTTTCAGAGGAGGGGTCCTGAGGAAAGGGGGCCAGCAAGACTGGGCAGCGGTTAAGCTGAAAGCCTGCAAGTTTGAAGGGACGCAGACTTGGGCAGAAGGAGAGATGAAGTCAGGGCAGGACAGGGCTGCGGCTTCACGGACTGAGGGAGGCAGAGCTGCTGGGGAGAAGCTGGGATGCATTACTCAGTCAAGCTTGTGCTCTGCTCTCCTCAAAGTGGGCTCCTCTGCTTAATGAGCCCTTAATCTCTCCCCAGGAGGGCAGGAGAAGAGAAAACCCAAAATGAGAAGGAAAAGTTCTGGGCTGGACTGTCTGAAACTGGTGGTCTGCAATAGTCCACAAAGAACATGATTTCTCAGTTACCTAGCATTGCTGGCTGCAGTCCCGCTCCCATGACCTTAGTGTCTGTCCCGGAAGGCTTGAGGGCCTGCTGGTATCTTCCCTAAAGAAAGGAAGCTCCATTGATCATTAGAGATCATCTAGCAGCAGGCCTAGTAGTACAGCAGGCTCTCTTCGGGTTTACTGCTCAAGGTAAACAGTGACCGTGATTAAAGGAACCTGACCTCTTTCCCTCAGCCCAAATTGCATCCCATCTCCAGGCCTGGCTGGGCCATGGGTGAGAATGGCAGGAAGGAGCTAAGCCCGATGGAAGTCCCCGCGCTGGCCACCAGTCTTGCTAATGAGCTTGATCTCCTCCAACACGATGTCCCTGCTGACAGCCTTGCACATGTCGTACAGGGTGAGGGCGGCCACTGCAGCAGAGGTCAGGGCCTCCATCTCCACCCCGGTGGGGCCCCGAGCCCGGCAAGATGCCCGGATCTCCACGGCATGGCGTGTGCTGTCCAGCTCCAGCTGCACCTGGGCGTGGCTCAGGGCCACGTGGTGGCACAGAGGGATCAGCTGGCTGGTCAGCTTGGCTGCCTGGACTCCAGCCAGCTGGGCCACCACCAGGGCATCTCCTTTCTTGAGCTGGTTCTGCTGGACAAGCTTGAAGGCTACAGGCCCCAGGAGGACCACGGCTGAGGCCACAGCCACCCGTTCTGTGTCTGGCTTCCTGCCCACGTCTACCATTGCTGCCCGTCCTTCCGAGTCCACATGAGTTAGTTGTTCTGAGGTTAGCTGGGGTCCTGAGGGGGCAGCAGAAGCCCAGGAACCTGGGCTAAGGCACTTTGAGTTGGCATCTGAGTCTGCATGGGAAGTGTAGTGTCTCTGAAAGGAGCCAGACCCCAGCTGCTGCTGGGCTAGAGGAGGGGTCTGGGGGACCCTGTATCCTTTCCATAAAGTGGCCATCTGGCTGGAGAAACTCATTCTGGATCTTAGACCCTCAACATGGAGGGCATCCCAGGAGGAAATGCTTGGATTGGCTGGTGGGGAATCACGGAACATCAAAAATAGCTCTGCAAGTCAAGAAGAAAAGAGAAGAAAGACTAAGTCCAAAAGGCAATTATTTTTCCCACCTGTACTCCCCAACCCTCTTCCTATCCCACCTCAAGTTCTCTTTCACAGTGAGGGGAAAGAGGAATGAAGAACAAAAAGCTTAGCGGGAAGAGACAAAACAGAAGATCCACAGATAGATTGCATCCAGAGTCCCAGTTCACAGCCCTTCTCACCCAGTGACGGATGGGGTAACAGCCCTCCCAGACACTGCTGTGCCAGGGTGGCGCAGGGTGACTCCGGGCCCCCTCCTCATGAAAACCTTCTCATTTCTCAAGTTCTCTCAAGCAGCAGCAAGCTGAGGCCCAGATCACATGACCTGTGAATGTCCCTTCAATTTTCTTAAACCTAGAGCTAGGTCTCACCCTAAATTACCAATTACACTTATTTTCATCTTCACATTCTCCATGCAGAGTTAATATAACCATTTAGTTTACAGACAAGATAATAAGAGGAATACTTGATCTACTTAAATGTTTTTCAATCCCCTCAAGCACATCAAAAGTGCACACAAACTGATGGCCTGATTCAGATGGTGCAGAGGGGGTCTGGGGAACGGCGCAGGCTCTTGTTACTCAAAGGGTGGCTGGCTCATGGACCAGCAGCACCAGCACTGCCTGAGAACTCACAAGAGATGCAGAATCCCACCCCAGACCTCCCAAGTCAGAATCCAAATGACAAAATCCCCAGTGATTCACATGCATTCTGAGATGCCCTGTTCTAGGCCACTCTTGATTGTATAGAAAGCAGACTAATTACCCAGTGTCTCTGAAAGTATGAAGCAAATGCTCCCCAGCTTCCCATCATACTCTAAGCCCTGGACTTGTCAATGTCAGAGGTGCAGCCTCCCTTCTGGGGAGATGCTGTCCAGGCCATGAAGGTGCCTCAGCTTGCATCAGGGCGCAATAAGAGGACTTTGATGCTGGGGGAGGGAGGAGAAGAGATAAGAGTCTTCCTCCCAATGGCGAGCTGCCTTTGCTTTCCTGGGCAGGTGGTGGGCAAAGATGGTCCTTGGGCTGTCTCTAGCCTGTTTTCCTCTGGGCCACTGAGCTCACTCTGCTCCAACCTCTACAAAAAGGATCTTTCGTCTCATTTTTCCCTCCTGCCAGTGGCACAGTTCAGGGGGCCCAGACCTGACTGTGGGCAAAGGGTCAAGGCCTCACCTGCTCTAATCTGGGCACCATGCCAGAGGGGCAACAGCCACCCTACAGCTCCTCAGTGACTAGCCCAGCCCCCAGGGGTAGGAGACCACATAAGGCCTTAAAAAGGGGGACTTTTGTTTGAAGCATCCTACACACAGTGATACGTCCTATGCAGATAATCCCGAGAGTTAAGGAATTGGGAAGCTGAAGTCTTGGCCATCTCCTCCGTGGAAAGGTGAGTAACATTATTAACTTGCTGCCTCAAGCTCTGCCCAGCCCAGCACAGATGTGTGGCCACACATCCACCAGTAGGGGCTAATGGCCAGATAACACGGTGCATGGATCAGTCTATACTACAGAGGACACCCGTCATGGTATCCAAACTGGGAGATTTTAGAGCTGAGGAAAAGGCCTCTGTTTTAACGGGGATCTCAATTCTCAGGGAGCCGCTAACTTAGTGATCTTTAAATCTGGTGGACCATCCCTCTGCTCCAATTTCTGGTGAGACAGAAGGTTCATTTCTGTGGCAGATATAGTAAGGGGGATGATGAACAGGGAGGGAAGAAACCACAGAACCTTGAAGGTTAAGAAGAGATGAAGGAGGAATAGAACACACACAAGGATGAGCACATCAGCATGAAATGCAGGAGCTGGGGGTGCCTATGGCATGGCTCCCACCCCACGGGATCCCCAAATGACAAGGGTGAGTGGTTACGTACTGATGGGTCACCCACCGATGAGGATCATGGGCCGGTTCTTCATCTGGGAAATACTGAACATGCCTGGGGTGAGGGAAAGATGGGGAGGGAGAAGAAAGCAGGGGAAGGGGATAGAGAGGGTGAGGAGAGCAAAGTTCACTGAAACGAACGTGCTTGACAGCCCCAGCACATGCACTCAGCTATATGCGCCCTGACAAAAGGCCCCCACATGCGCACTGCGAGGTTGCTCATGGCTGAGCCCAGAGGACCAGTCTGTGGACATCAGGATCCTGCCCTCCATAAACAGAAGGCAACATGTGGGATGAGAGAGAAGCAATGTCATTCCCCCCCTCCCCACCCAATAAAACAGCCCAAGAGAATCGGGGGTCCCCTCTCCTGTGTAGCCTCTGCTATGACATTTCCCCAAAGAAGGAGAGCCATCACTGCACCCCGAGTCCAGAGGGCCAACAAGAGTGAGTGCTAGTGGGGATGAGGCTGACTCCCTCCAGCTACCTACTAAGTGTTCCTTGGGCATCTCACCATCCAGGCCAGCCCTCTCCACCCTGCCCTTACCTGCATGCTGCCGCTTCTTCCTGCCCACAGCAGCCCCGATGATTCTCAACAGCTCCTGCTCAGAGGCCCCAGCTCGCAGGTGATCCCGCAGAGATACCTCAGAGTTTCCAAAGAGGCAGACCTACACGGAGGCGAGGACAACATGCCTTCATTATCGCTAAGAGCCTTGGCCTCTGGCCTCTGAGCAGCTAACTCCTTCCCTGAATTCCCCAGGGAAGGGCACCAGGGCCCAGGCCTCCCATGGCAGGGCCCCCAGCAGTGAGGGACAGAGGTGCTGTAGGGAGGTCAGAGAGGCTACAAGAGCAAGATCCAAAATTGGACTTCCCAATGCCTGTATGTGAGTGAGTCATATTTCCCTCAGTGTATTTGAAAAAACTAAGTAGATGCCAACAGAGATAGCACATAAAAATCCAGATCCGTACCTTCTCCTGAGACCCTTGCTGGAATGGCCTGTTTACCACCATGAGAATGGTCCCCAGTCAGCTGGAGCTGTGTGTGTCCTGGAAGTCCCCTACCCCCTGCTGTGTCACACACATCCCAACTCACCTCAGCCCCTCCAAGTCACTTGTGGATGTCACCTGCCTGCCCTGTACTTATCTGAGCCTGCGATCACTGCTTGGAAGCTTCAGCTGAGGGCTGGTGGGGATGACAACTTAAGGTCGTTCAAACTTGCTCAATGCTTCCCAACTTCTGTAAGGGATGAGGCAGCCCCAGAAATCAATGTACCTACCATCCTTCCACCAAAACTTATAAAGCATCTACTCGGTGCCAGCTCTGCACAAGGCACTGTGGCCACAGAGAAAGAAGAATGTCTGAGAAGCTTCTGAGGGCAGAGACCACTGGGGAAGATAAAACAGAAGTGAAATCTAGGATCGTTCTAATTGCTTCACCTCATTCCTCAACTCCCCCACCAGCCCCAGGGTTCCCTTCTCTGCAACAAAGAGGTTCCTCCTGTGGACTTCATCTGCTGGGCCCCCCTCCAGCTGGCTCCTGCCTGGGAGATCAGGGGGTAAAGGGAAAGACAGACCTTGAGGCACTTCTCCCCTGCTTCCTCCCTGCTTTGATATCCGGGCAGCAGCTGCTTCTCTGCACAGCTCAAGTGTCAGTGAGGTAGCCTCTCTAAGGCTCCAGTCCTTCCTGGGCTACAGTGACATCAACGCCTCTCCCTTGGCCTGCCTAAGTGGGAACAGCTGTTTGCTGCTGCTGGTCCCAAGTACCTCAGTATCCCTTATTGATCGCCTTAATCCTATATGCTATAAATAGCTTCTTCACTACATTCTCTTCAGAATCCCATCTTCCATTTCCTGCCAAGACCTCACAGATACAGACCCCACCTACAGTCCAGGTCAATTCCATATCTCCAGCCCAGAAAAAAAACCCAAGCTTTTCAGCAACCTGCTGGATGGTTCCTTTTGGATTCAAGTTGGATGCCTCTAAATCCAACCCACCATCACCACCCTCCCACAACTGTAAAAGATCCCAAGGCCTCCCAGATATCTTGATGCCTTCCTCCCCTCCTTAAGCAAACATTACCAAGCTCTCAGAATCTTCCTTCAACACACACTCTTACATATTTGGAGAACCACCGAACAGTCACCTAAATGTCTTCCTGTCATCACATCCAACCTGTGGCTTATAAAACATGCATGGGGGATGTCTCCCCGGTTCAGGAACCTTACACAGCATCCTACTGTCCACAGAACACATTCTGAACCAAAGCCCTCTACAATGTAGTTTTCCCATAGCTGACTTTAATCTGCCCTAACCTGCCCAACCAGTATGAACACTACGTGTGCGCCCTACCCTCCTCACTTCTGCCCCACCCATTCTTCAGGCTTGCCAAGGTCTGCAGTGCTCTTCCTTGAGGCCCAGCACCTCACGGTCTATGCAGCCATGCATGTGGCAAGGACTCCCATGCCACCACACATTGCCTCTGTTTGGTCTTGCCTCTGAGTCTGCATGGCCCTGATGAGAAGGGGTCCCGACATCCCCCACAGGGCCGAATGCACACAACATGCTTGTTAGATATGAGTAACATCCATGTCTGGTTTCAGAGCTGAGCCCCTGGCCTGGTGGAAGGGGCTAACCATGGTGGGGGCCAGGCAAAATGCACATTGATTCTTCAGCTCTCCATGAGAGCTGGAAAGGAGCTCCCAAAAAACCAGAAGCTACTTCAGGGCCCCACAGAAGGAAGGAAGGAAGGAAGGAAGGAAGGAAGGAAGGAAGGAAGGAAGGAAGGAAGGAAGGAAGGAAGGAAGGAATGAATCAGGGTGACATTTCCAGAGTGGCCATGCATTCACCCCCACGTGTGGCTCCCATCATGCCCCCAAACCTGACATTATTGCACCAAACACCACCCACCCCTGCACTGTGCCCTGCCAGTCTTCTGTCCAATCAGGGAGCACAGGTGGGAGGAGCTATAAGAACACAGGTGGCAAGGGTCTCTGTGGTAGAGGGGATGCTCACCTTGAGGTTCCCATCAGCTGTGATTCGCAGGCGGTTGCAGGTCCCACAGAAATGCTCAGACATGGACGTGATGAAGCTGATCTGGCCTTGGAAGCCAGGGATTTTAAAGGCCTGGGCAGGGGAGAGTGGGAGGAAAAGGGCAGTGAAGGGGACGAGCTACAGAGCCCAGGCTCTCACTCAGTGACATCAGAACCTCCGCTCCTCAACCCTCTCTCAGAGGGGCCCTTATGAGGCTCCACCCGAGGCCCTCAGGTGATAGAAGAATCTGGTAAGATGGATGACCCATGGGTTCTTGACCCATGCCTGGCTTGCTCTAGATAACAGCTGCTAAGGCAGCATGTTTAGAAAAGGCTGTGTGGAAGAGGGATGAGCAGCACCCCCTGCCACCTACTGTAGTGTGTCCTCTGATACGTGACAGACCCCCACCCTAGCCGGACCCACATCTTCCTCCATGAAACAGGGAGGTGGCTGTGATAGCACTGATGCTTTCTGCTTAAACAGTACCATCCCCCATCACTGCATCCCCACCAC
Source organism: Cebus imitator (assembly GCF_001604975.1). Taxonomy (NCBI): domain Eukaryota; kingdom Metazoa; phylum Chordata; class Mammalia; order Primates; family Cebidae; genus Cebus; species Cebus imitator. The sequence continues at coordinate 1,386,413 of NW_016107766.1, read as the reverse complement.
AGTGCAGCTAGCCGCTAGCTCTCCATCCTAGGGTAGAGGCACGACCTTCCTCCAGGCCTGTCCCACACCTCCTGCTCCCTAACCTTGGCTGTGCTGGACTCCTCCTCTGGCAGCTTCTCCAGCTCTGGCCACTGCTGCCGGACAGTGTCCAGCATCTCCTTATAGCTGACCATCTTCTTGAAGTTCCACTTGTTGCCTGTGTTTGGGTTGGGGGAAAGCAAGGGGAGCTTCTGAATCAGAGTTGAAGGGGCCCCGGGGTCTCCGAGTCCATCCCCTGCCATAGCACCACAATCAGTTCTCCAGCCTCTTGGATGGGAGGGACAGGGGGCCCTGCCTAAAATGGGTGGATCAAATCACACCTACAGTGGACTCCGAGAAGCCACCAACAACCCATCATCATCCTAGACCCGGTGCCTGCTTGGGCCTCTCCCATCACCCCTGGGGTCACCCATACTCACCGGGTGAGCCATCCCACTTGACCAGCAGGCCCAGTCCCTTCTTCCCTTCCCCCCCCATCCCTGGTCACTGACCATCAAAGGGCATGTACTCTATGAAGCGCACGTCCAGGGGGAGGCCCTCGGTCAAGGCCGCAAAGTCCAGGAGTTCATCCTCGTTAAGGCCTCGCATCACCACACAGTTCACCTGGCCAGGGGACAGTGGGACCATGAGAGCTGTGCCCCCTGCATTCCTTTGTGGCACCCCCATGGGCACCTGGCTTCCACTCAGGGACCCATTCCTGCTTCTCCCACTCAGTTCTCTAAGTTGGGGGGATTCCATGGGGTCACTGATTTTCTCCTTTCTCACAAGGGTGGGTAGGGCTGGACCAGCTGTGAGAGAAGAGGTAGGAGGATGCACGCATTTCAGCCTTGCTGGCCAGAGCTGAGGGCTCTCAAGTAGGCCGGGGGCCATGAGGGGAAGGCCAGGGTTGTGTGGAGGGACGTCGGGAATTCACAGTGGGGGCGTGGCCTCACCTTCACAGGGTTGTAGCCCAGCTCGATGGCCTTGTGGATGCCCTCCATGACCTTGTGGAAGCCTAGGAGGGAGAAACAAGGCTCCATGAATTTCTGCTCTCTCCTCTTCCCCCACGCCTCCACAGAAAAGCACCAGAGCTATAAAGGAGCCTCAAAAACCATCTCATCTGGAGATTGGCAAATGTTTTCTGAAACAGACCAGAGTAATGTCGTAGGCTTTGCAAACCTAGAGGCAACACGGAGGATCCATGTAAGTATATGTCACACAGTATTGACTCAATTCCAAATATAGCAGTGATAACTAAGTACAATGTTTTGTAAACCAGATCTACAAATGGGATACAATCATGCAATTCTTTTTGCAGGGACAATATTTTGCTTAAATGGAATCATAATGTTCCCTATCATCAACTGATTGCGAATGTTTACCGTAAAATGCATTCTTGGCTCAAAGGCTATATGGAAACGGATGTGGCCCTCGGGCCATAGCATGCTGACCCTGGATCTAGCTGAACCCTCTTGTAAGTCTACAGGAGGAAACGGACACTCAGGCAATGCCCTGCTCAGAGCCTCATGGCTCCATCTTTCAGAATGCAGGTTTTCCACTCCCATTTCAGTGTTCTTTCCTCAACAGTTCATCAATGATTCACGCAACACATACCCTCCAAGCACCTACTATGCACAGGTGCTGTTCCAGGGCTGGAAAGTGATTACTGTCTCAACAATCATTCACCACAGTCAATGTGACCCCGGCTGACTTCTGCCCAGTTGTCGCATGCATATAATCACGTGATCACCTACTGCATCCCGGCCCCCTCCGGCAGCCCCCAGCCTGCACAGCCTGGGTGGTCACCTGTCAGAGAGGGTGCCTAGTGATGGTCTCCAGAGTTTCCTTGCAGCATTTTCAGACTGCTCAGTGAGAGGGTAGAGGGAAGAATGTGTGGCTTTGAAAAAGCAACGCTGCTAGGATAACCTAGAGCTGTAAGTTTTCTTTTCTGTGAAACACTCCCCTCCAAAGGCAGGTGGTGGACGAAACAGTATGAATGGGAGGGAAGATCTGATTTCTGCAATCCTTGTGCCAGGAAATAAGAGACAAAGAGAGGGGAGAAGGTGTATATAGGGGTACAGGCCACAGATCCACCTCCTACTTTCCCACTGTAGGGCCCTTGCAGGTTCTTTACTCCTGCTTCCCTTCGGAGTATGTGCCATTGATTCAAACCCTTCTGTTCCTCAAGGCCAGCATATATGCCTCCTCCTTGAAGTCCTCCTAGTTCTCTCCTGCTAATTCTTTCTTTCTTCCTCCCTGTAACACTTTAATCAATAGCACAAGGCAAGTAAAGGCTGTCCTGGGGATTTCATCTTTTGGCCCTTAGCAGCCTGTAAGGCAATGTCTGTGTGTCTTCTGTCCCCTCCACAGCACCTAGAGCGGCGCTTTATAGAGGAAGGAGATGGAGTGAGTGCTTCCTCAGCACACGGAGGGTATAAGCAGAGCATCACACCCTGTTTATGAAAAGGGAGAAAAGAAGATGGTGGGGCTGATCTTGAAGCTATTTCCAAGGAAGGAGGAGGAGAGCTGGGTCTCCCTGCCATCCCTCTAATTCTCCAGAGTCCTCAATCATGTACCCCCTTCCCCCATATCAAAAGGTATCCAGACCTGAAAAGCCTTTGCCCCAACATGAGATCCATGCCAAGGGGAAGCCAGGCGTTGGTCCACTACGACCCAGAGCTCAAGGCTGGCTCTACCTTTCCACCTTTGGCCTCCTGAGGCAGCCGAGCAGAAGATGTGGGTGTGCTTGCAGCAAGGGATGCCTAGGAGAGGCTTATATCCAGGCAGGCACAGGGACAACCATGGGGGACTGCTGGGGGGCCCCCACTCGACGGCACACACCCACACCCTGGCGTCCCAGAGTGGCTACTTCCACCTTGGGCTGTCCACGTTTCTTCAGAGCTCATTGTACAATGACCAGTTCCACCCAGTTTGTCATGGACTGTCTTGGTTTTAAAACTTCAAGTCCTTCATTCTAAAACCCCCTCCAGTCCTGGGCAGACTGGGGCTGGGGTGGTGGGGAGGTTGGTCTCCCTAGGTCATTAGCACCTGGCCCCAAAAGTCACTGATGTACATTTGGCAAAGATGAGGGGTGAGAAATAAGTGCTGTGACTTACCAATAGCCCAGGCACCAAGAGGAAGCGACCAGGCCCCTTGCTCAGCACTGGCCATGCCCTCCCCAGCTAAGTGGACTCTGGGAGGGAAAACCCACCCCATCCACATCTGCTCACCTTTCCTGCGGACGATGAACTCAAATTTGGCAGGCACCAGGGTGTCCAGGCTGATATTGATGGCGCTAAGACCAACCTTCTGAAGCTGGGGCAGCATCCGGGCCAGGTTGATGCCATTGGTGGTGACACCAATGGTCCTCAGCCCTTCCAGCTGCTGGAGCTGGGCTGTAAGGACAACAGGAAGGGGGTCAGACTGCTTGCTTGTTCTTGGTAAGGCCAGGAGGAGGGCTGGAAGGCAAAACTCTGTCCAGTCAAAGAAAAGAGGCTCTTTACAGACCCATATTAACCAAGCCAAATTTTAAAAGAAATCTAAGAATAAAAATTGACAAAAATAACCAAAAGATTAAGCACTGAGTGCTCTCTCTTTGCTAGGTGCTCTGCTGATGGCTTTGCACACATTGGCTCATTGAAGCCTCACAATAACAATGATCTCATTTAGTAGATTAAAAAAGACGTTCTCTGAAAGACTATGAAAATTGCTTAATGTCACACAGTAAGAAGACTTGGCATTTAAATCCACGTGTACCCAACTCAGGACTCTGTTCTTAACAATGAACTACTACACAGGTCCTGATATTCTGTATAATGAATGCATAAAAGTGTTTGAATTAAGGGCTATTTGACACTCCATTCTACCAAATGTCCCTAGAAATAATGGAAGGATTTAAAAAATCCATAACAGCATTGGAAGGTAAGAAAGAATGCTGTAAATAGCCTAGAAAGGTAAAAAAGTACTGAAAGAAAGCAAATGGGATTGATCAGATGGATAGAGACCACAGCTCAAGTGCACCCAGGAGTTACATTTGGAGGAGTTGGGCAGGTTGGCCTCATCCTTCCCCGCAGGCAGGGGAAGGCAGCAGAAGCATTTGCCTCAAGGATAGAGCACCAGTGCCGACACCTAAGCCAGCCATGTGGCTGTGTTAGTTTCTTCTCATGCTGCTAATAAAGAAATACCTGAGATGGGTAGTTTATAAAAAAAAAAGACGTTTACTTGACTCACAGTTCAGCATGGATGGGGAGGCCTCAGGAAACTTACAATCATGGCAGAAGAGGAAGTAAACATGTCCTCCTTCAAATGGCGGCAGCAAGAAGTGTTGAACAAAACAAGAAAAGCCCTTCATAAAAACCATCGGATCCCGTGAAAACTCACTATCATGAGAACAGCATGAGGGTAACCACCCCCATTATTAAATTACCTCCTACTAGGTCCCTGCCATGACACTTAGGGATTATGGGAACTACAATTCAATATGAGGTTTGGGTGGGGACACAGCCAAACCATACTGGCGGCAAGCCCTGAGTCCTGGTGACACTCAGCAGTACCTCACACCCCTTCTCCACAAGCTTGGAGCAGCCCATAGAAACACAACATTGCCAGGCAGGCCGACACAGACCTCAGGCACTAAGATGAGTATGCCACCAAGAATTAGTAAACGTTAAAGGAGGATGCCATGAAAGAAAGATCACCAATTCCTCAAATAGAATAATGAAAGGAAGAGGAGAAGGAACAGTGGTAACAGAAAACAATTCTTTTAAAAAGCAGAGGGAATATCCTCATTGGGCTAAATACTCAATCCTGAAAATAAACCAATGGAAAATCCTAATTAGGGCTCTTGAAAATTAAATATATAGTTGCAAACAAAAAGAAAAACTTGAGAAGCAGAATGGACACAAGAACAAATGAGCAAGCTGGAAAATTCGGCAGAGGCATTCTTGAAGAGCTGCATACAAAAGACCAAAGAATGAAAAGAATGAGTCTGAAGAAACACACCTGCTCACATTCAAATCCAATAAAATCTAGAGAAAAGATAAACCGTCAAAATATGTACAGTAGTTATCTTTGATCAGTAGGATCACAGGTGATTTTTTATGTTTATTTATAGGTAACATTTCTTTCTATAATGAACGAGTTTTCTTTTAGAACGTGGGAGGCACGCATACACCCCTCCCCCTGGATTTTAGCTGACCTCTGCTACATGGACAGTGCCACTGACCACATCCTTCCAGCCACCAGACCAGTTGTTTCCAAGAAGCTATGTAAATGCATGTCTGTACGAAGGCTCAGCTCAGCGCTGCATGAAAGCGGAAACCAAGACTCAAGTGTTCAAGTGAAGCCGAACTCAGAAAAAGGCAGAATATTACAAAATTCATCATCGGTTTAAGGTAGGGGTGTACGGAAGTGCACACACTCATGGTGTAAGAATAAAATTATATAATCTTCCTGGAGAGTTGTACATGGAACTTTTTAAAGCTTTGACCTGAAATTCCACTAAGAATTTAATCTAAGGAAATAATCATGGATGTGAATAATATTTATCTACAAGAGTGTTCATTACAGAGCAATACGTAATTAAGGAAAGTGGGAAATAATCTAGAGAGCCAACTATAGCAAACTGGTTGAATTATGTTTTCTCTGGATAATGGAATATTATGCAACTCAAAATGACTCTGTAACATCATACACTGGGGTATAGGGAAATGCACACACTATATTAGGTAGAGAGAACTGTAACACAAATGCAGTCAACACAGAAGACAGTAAACATGAGATGCAGAGAAAAATGGCAGGCAGGTCATAAAACCAAAACGTCAACAGTGGTTACAAACAGGCAGTAACAACATTCTTTCTGCTTTTCTGAAATAAACATAAATTACTTTTGTTAAAAATGAAGTTTACAAGAGCTGTTGAAAAAGGCAAGAGTTTCACTCTGCCTTTCCCAATAAGGAAAATTAGCAGTGGTTGTTCACACCTGCAAAATCAACCCTGGAGAAACACAGAATCTATTCTTTCCCTTGCCCACTGAGGCCTCAGCACAGTCACCAATTATCGCCTTAATGAAGAAATCAGTGGCAACTTCCCAAAGAACTAGTTTAAAAGTCAACTGGAGGCTGGGTGTGAAGGCTCACGCCTGTAATCCCAGCATTTTGGAGGACAAGGTGGGTGGATCACTTGAGGTCAGGAGTTCAAGACCAGCCTGGCCAATGTGGTAAAACCCTGTTTCTACCAAAAAGACAAAAATTAGCCAGGTGTGGTAGTGGCACATGCCTGCAATCCCAGCCACTTGGGAAGCTGAAGCAGGAGAATCACTTGAATTCAGGAGGTGGAGGTGGCAGTGAGCCGTCATTGCATCACTGCATTCCAGCCTGGGCAGCAGAGTGAGACTCTCTCAAAACAGAACAGAACAAAACTTCATAAGCTGATTTTAAAATTTATATAGCCAAGCCTTAGTATATGTGAAACACTGTTGAAAAATAAAACGAATTTGCCCTACCAGATAATTGACTGACGAAGCTACAGTGATTAGGACAGGTTGATATTGGCACAGAGACTAATAAATTGACCAACGGAACAAAGTAGACCTGAAACAGATCAATACTTACAGAATGGCAGATTTATGGAGTGAGGATTGTTCAATACAAATAACAAGAAAAAGACAACTATCCATATGGAAAAAAATTACATTGGGTTCCCAAAAGTCATCTACAGATGAACTAAGGACTTATATGCTAAACTTAAACAATTTTTAGTGAAGAACATAGGTAGGTGATCTGATCTGGGGTTAGGTATTTCATTAACAAGATATGAAAACAACCATGAAAGAAAAAACAAAATACTGAAGAAGAACTGCTACTAATCAAAAAGAATCATTACACATGGTATACTTTTTTTTTCAGATTGGGAGGAGATATCTGCAACATATGTAAAGAACCTGTACCAAATCAATATGAAAGGACAAAGAACTAAATAGAAAAATGGGCAAAAGACATGAACAGGAATTACACAGAAAAAGATATTTTATATTTATGTTTAGCTAATTAACATGTGAAGAGATGCCAACTTCATTCTTAAACACAAAAATACAAACTAAGACCACAGTGAAATATAATTTTACACTTGTTCGACTGGTGAAAAACCAGAATAGTAGTGCTGGGGAAGCCGGTTGACAGGATCCCTTACATAGTGCTGGTGTAAGTATATTTGGCACAACCACTTTATGAAGTAATGCCACATTGTTTTCCAGAGTTAAACATTCACATACTTCATGATCTGACAATTCCACTGCTAGACAAAGTGTATGCCAGGAAATGTTAATGAAAACAAGAATGTTCAAAGCAGCACTGTCCACAACACAACTGGAACCAATTCAAATGCTCGCTAAAAGGAGAAAATAGGGTACATTCACATAATGTAGCAGTAGACCACAGAGGAAAAAAGAACTCTATAACATCATGCATTTTACTTGAGTCAAAAAAAAAAAAAAAAAGTCCTGAAGATTACACACAGCATGACACTGACAAAGTTGAAAACACTGTATCTACTTGTTTAAAAGCAAGGGAATGGGCCAGGTGTGGTGGTTCATGCCTGTAATTCCAGGACTTTGGGCAGCCAGGGCAGGAAGATCACTTGAGTCCAAGAGTGCAAGACCAGCCTGGGTAACATGGCAAAACACTGTCTCTACAAAAAATACAAAAATTAGCTGGGTGTGGTGGTGCGTGGTGCGTGCCTGTTGTCCCAGCTACTCTGGAGGCTGAGGTGGTAGGATCACTTGCCTGGGCAACAGAGCTAGACCCAGCCTAAAAAAAGGGGGGGCAGGGAGGTAGCAAGGAAATGATAAATAGAAAACTGAGGAATGCTTACCTTAGGAGGCAGTGTGGTGGGAGGCCACATAGGTAGTTAAAAAATATTGCTGCAAGATGGCCGATTAGTATCAGCTCTGGACTGCAGCTCCCAGCTAGAGCGTGAGGAGTGGACGCCGTATTTCCAGATGGATTTTTATTGCCCACAGTCCAGGAGATTCCCAGGCAGAGGGGCCCCACGGGTTGCCAGCACGGCTGTTTTGGCAGGCGTGGCGGGTATCCACGTAAAATACACGAGTCCGGATGTGGTTTCAGCTGGCAATTGAAGCGCCTGGGAGACAGAGTTGCCCGTTCAACCAATAAAAAGCGGACTGAAACAGGGAGTCAGGCCAGGAGATTTCCAGATGAAAAAGCACCACGAATCTCCAGTGTGGCTGTTTCAGCCAGCGCAGTGGATCGCTGCACGGGAAATGACACAGATCCAGGCGCCTTTTCAACAGGCGACTGGAACGCCTGGGAGACAGAGTCACCTGTTCAACTGATAAAAAGGGGACTGAAACAGGGAGCCAGGCCAGGAGATTCCCGGGCAAAAAAGCGCCAAGAATCTCCAGCATGGCTATTTCAGCCGGTACAGCGGGTCACCACTTAGGAAATCACACAGATCTCACACAAATTTGGACACCTTTTCAACAGGCGACTGGAATGCCTGGGAGACAGAGTTGCCTGATCAACTGAAAAAAGGGGACTTAAACAGGGAGCCAGGCCAGGAGATTCCCAGGCGAAAAAGCACCACGAGCCCCCAGTGTGGCTGTTTCAGCCGGCACAGCGGGTGTCTGCACAAAATCTCACACAAATTTGGGTGCCTTTTCAACTGGCGACTGGCATGCCTGGGAGATAGAGTCACCTATTCAGCTCAAAAAAAGGGGACCAAAACAGGGAGCTAGGCCAGGAGATTCCCCAGCGAAAAAGCACCACAAATCTCCAGTGGCTGTTTCAGCCAGTGCAGCAGGTCTACACACAAGAAATCACACAAATCCGGGCACCATTTCAACTGGTGACTGGGACGCCTGGGAGACAGAATCATCTGTTCAACTGAAAAAATAAAGGGGTCCGAGGAAGGGAGCCAGGTGACCAGGCTCGGCCGGTCCTACTCCTGCAAAAAATAGCAGTCTGAAATGCTCTGGATTGAGAATTTCACAGCAAGCACAGCTGAACCAGGGACGGTCCAGCTCTGTGGGGGAAGGGTGTCCGCCATTACCGAGGCAATCCACCACTACTGAGGTAGTCCGCCACTGCCAAGGTGGCCCACCATTGCCAAGGTGGCCCACCATTGCTGAGACAGTCCACCATTATAGAGCGAGTCTGCCATTACAGTGGTGGGCCGCCATTGCCGAGGCAGTTCTAACTATACCCCTATAAAACAGAACTGCAGGGAAGTTCACATGGCAGCTGGACGGAACCCACAGCAGCTCAGCAAAGCCCCTGCAGGCAGACTGTGACTAGGCTGCCTCCTCACTGAGCAGGGCATCCGTGATAAAGGCAGCAGCATGGCAGAAACTTATAAATAAAGCCCTACCTTCCAGGGACAGAGCACCTGGGGAAAAATAAAAGGCGTTTATGAGATCTGCTGCAGCAGACTTACACGTACCTGCCCAGCAGCTCTGAATGGAACAATGGAATTCACAGCCCAGCACCTGAGCTCCTAAAAAGGACAGACTGTCTCCTCAAGCAGCTCCCTGACCCCCATATACCCAAAGAGTCACCTCATAAAGGACAGCTCAGACTGACATCTGACAGGTATCCTTCTGGGACACAAGATAGCAGAAGAAGAAATTGGCAGCAACCCTTACTCTTCTGCAGATGCTGCAGGTGATCCCCAGGCAAGCAAGGCTGGGAGTGGACCTCCAGTAGTCCTACAGCGGGGGGGGCTGACGGTTAGAAGGAAAACTAAGAAACAGAAAGAAAAAACTTCATTATCAACAAACTGGACGTCCACTCAGAGACCCAATCTGAAAGTCAACAACTACAAAGACCGAAGATGGGAAGAAACCAGTGCAAAAAGGATGAAAACAGCCAAAACCAGAATGCGTTTCCTCCTCCAAGGGATCACAACTCCTCACCAGCAAGGGAACAAGGCTGGATGGAGAATGAGTGTGATGAATTGACAGAAACAGGCTTCAGAAGGTGGGTGATAACAAACTTCTCTGAGCTAAAAGAACATGTTCTAACCCAAAGCAAAGAAACTAAGAACTTTGAAAAAAGGTTTGACGAAGTGCTAACAAGAATAAACAGCTTAGAGAGGAATATAAATGAATTGATGGAGCTGAAAAACACAAGAACTTTGCAAAGCATATACAAGTTTCAACAGCCAAACTGATCAAGCAGAAGAAGAAAGGGTATCAGAGATCAAAGATCAACTCAATTAAATAAAATGAGAAGGCAAGATTAGAGAACAAAGGGTAAAAAGAAATGAATACAGTCTCCAAGAAATATGGGACTATGTAAAAAGACCTAATCTACATTTGATAGGTGTACCAGAATGTGACGGGGAGAATGAGTCCAAGCTGGAAAATACTCTTCAGGATATTATCCAGGAAAACTTCCCCAACCTAGCAAGGCAGGCCAATACTCAAGTCCAGGAAATACAGAGAACACCACAAAGATATTCCGCAAGAAGAGCAACCCCAAGGCACATAATCATCAGATTCACCAGGGTGGAAATGAAGAAGAAAATGCTAAGGGCAGCCAGAGAGAAAGGTCCGGTTACCCACAAAGGGAAGCCCATCAGACTCACAGCAGAAACCCTAAAAGCCAGAACAGAGTGGAGGCCAATATTCAACATCCTTAAAGAAAAGAACTTTCAACCCAGAATTTCATATCCAGCCAAACTAAGCTTCATTAGCAAAGGAGAAATAAAATCCTTTACGAATAAGCAATTATTCAGAGACTTCATCACCACCAGGCCTGCTCCTGAAAGAAGCACTAAACATAGAAAGGAACAACCAGTACCAGCCACTCCAAAAACATACCAAACAGTAAAGAGCATCGACACAATGAAGAAACTGCATCAACTAATGGGCAAAACAGCCAGCTAGCATCAAAACAGCAGGATCAAATTCACACAACAATATAAACCCTAAATGTAAACAGGCTAAATGCTCCAATCAAAAGACACAGACTAGCAAATTGGATAAAAAGTCAAAAGCCATCATTGTGTTGTATCCAGGAAACCCATCTCACATACAAGGACACACATAGGCTCAAAATAAAGGGATAGAGGAAGATTTATCAAGCAAAAGGAGAGCAAAAAAAAAGCAGGAGTTGCAATCCTAGTCTCTGATAAAATAGACTTTAAATCAACAAAGATCAAAACAGACAAAGAAGGTCATTACATAATGGTAAAAGGATCAATGCAACAAGAAGAGCTAACGATCCTAAATATATACGCACCCAATACAGGAGCACCCAGATACATAAAGCAAGTTCATAATGACTTACAAAGAGACTTAGACTCCTACACAATAATAGTGGGAGACTTTAACACTCCACTGTCAATATTACACAGATCAATAAGACAGAAAATTAACAAAGATATCCAGGACTTGAACTCCGACCTGGACCAAGCAAACCGAACAGACATTTACAGAATTCTCTACCCCAAATCCACAGAATATACCTTTTTCTCAGCACCACATCACACCTACTCTAAAATTGACCACATAATTGGAAGTAAACCACTCGTCAGCAAATGCAAAATAATGGAAATTGTAACAAACACTCTCTCAGACCACAGCGCAGTCAAGTTAGAACTCAGAATTCAGAAACTAACTCAGAACTGCACAGCTTCATAGAAACTGAACAACTAGCTCTTGAATGTTGATTGGATAAACAATGAAATGAAGGCAGAAATAAACATGTTTTTCAAAACCAATGAGAATGAAGACACAACATACCAGAATCTCTGGAACACATTTAAAGCAGTGTCTAGGGGAAAATATATAGCAATAAATACCCACATGAGAAGCAAGGAAGGATCTAAAATCGACATCTTATCATCAAAATTGAATGAGCTAGAGGAGCAATATCAAAAAAACTCAAAACCTAGCAGAAGACAAGAAATAACTAAGATCAGAGCAGAACTGAAGGAGATAGCGAGACACAAAAATCCCTTCAAAAAATCAATAGATCCAGGAGCTGGTTCTTTGAAAAGATCAACAAAATAGACCACTAGCCAGATTAATAAAAAGAAAAGAGAGAAGAATCAAATAGATGCAATAAAAAATGATAAAGGGGATATCACCACAGATTCCACAGAAATACAAACCATCATCAGAGATTATTACAAACAACTCTGTGCATATAAACCAGTAAACCTGGAAAAAATGGATAAATTCCTGGACACTTGCATCCTCCCAAGTCTAAACCAGGAAGAAATCAACACCCTGAATAGACCAATAACAAGAGCTGAAGTTGAGGCAGCAATTAATAGCCTACCCACCAAAAAAAGCCCAGGTCCAGATAGGTTCACAGCTGAATTCTACCAAGCATACAAAGAGGAGCTGGTACCATTCCTTCTGAAACTATTCCAAACAATCCAAAAAGAGGGAATCCTTCCCAAATCATTTTATGAGACCAACATCACCCTGATACCAAAACCTGGCAGAGACTCAACAAGAAAAGAAAACTTCAGGCCAATATCCATGACACACACAGATGCAAAAATCTCCAATAAAATACTGGCAAACCGATTGCAACAGCACATCAAAAGTTTATCCACCATGATCAAGTAGGCTTCATCCCAGGGATGCAAGGCTGGTTCAACATACGCAAGTCTATAAACGTAATTCACCACATAAACAGAACCAAAGACAAAAACCGCATGATTATCTCAATTGATGCAGAGAAGGCCTTTGACAAAATTCAACAGCCCTTTATGCTAAAAACTCTCAATAAACTAGGTATTGACAGATGGTATCTCAAAATAATAAAAGCTATTTATGACAAACCAGCAGCTAATATCATACTGAATGGGCAAAATCTGGAAGCATTCCCTTTGAAATCTGGCACTAGACAAGGATGCCCTCTCTCACCACTCCTATTCAATATAGTACTGGACGTTCTAGCCAGAGCAATCAGGCAAGAAAAAGAAACAAAGGGTATTCAATTAGGAAAGGAGGAAGTCAAATTGTCTCTATTTGTGGATGACATGATTGAATATTTAGAAGACCCCATTATCTCAGCCCAGAATCTCCTGAAACCGATAAGCAACTTCAGCAACGTCCCAGGAGACAAAATCAATGTGCAAAAATCACAAGCATTCCTATACACCAATAACAGACTTAAAGAGAGCCGAATCAAGAATGAACTGCCATTCACAATTGTTACAAAGAGAATAAAATGCTGAGCAATACAAATAACAAAGAACGTAAAGGACCTCTTCAAGGATAACTACAAACCACTGCTCAAGGAAATAAGACAGGACATAAACAGATGGAGAAACATTCCACGCTCATGGTTAGGAAGAATCAATATTGTGAAAATGGTCATACTGCCCAAAGTAATTTACAGATTCAATGCTATCCCCATCAAGCTACCAATGACCTTCTTCACAGAACTGGAAAAAACCACCTTAAACTTCATATGGAACCAAAAGAGAGCCTGCATAGCCAAGTTAATTCTAAGCAAAAAGAACAAAGCTGGAGGCATCACACTACCCGACTTCAAACTATGCTACAAGGCTACTGTAATCAAAACAGCATGGTACTGGTACCAAAACAGAGATATAGACCAATGGAACAGAACAGAGGCCTCGGAGGCAACGCCACACATCTAAAACCATCTGATCTTTGACAAACCTGACAAAAACAAGCAATGGGGAAAGGATTCCCTGCTTAATAAATGGTGTTGGGAAAACTGGCTAGCCATGTGCAGAAAGCAGAAACTGGACCCCTTCCTGACACCTTATACTAAAATTAATTCCAGATAGATTAAAGACTTAAACGTAAGACCTAACACCATAAAAACCCTACAAGAAAACCTAGGCAAAAACCATCCAGGACACAGCCATAGGCAAGGCCTTCATGACTAAATCACCAAAAGCATTGGCAACAAAAGCCAAAACAGACAAATGGGACCTAATTCTACTCCAGAGTTTCTGCACAGCAAAAGAAACAGTCATTAGAGTGAATCGGCAACCAACAGAATGGGAAAAAATTTTTGCAATCTACCCATCTGACAAAGGGCTGATACCAGAATCTACAAAGAACGAAAACAGATTTACAAGAAAACAAACAAACAAACAAACAGATTTACAAGCTCATTCAAAATTGGTTGAAATATATGAACAGACACTTTACAAAAGAAGACATGTATGAGGCCAACAAACATATGAAATAATGCTCATCATCACTGGTCATTAGAGAAATGCCAATCAAAACTACATTGAGATACCATCTCAAGCCAATTAGAATGGCGATCATTAAAAAATCTGGAGACAACAGATGCTGGCGAGGATGTGGAGAAATAGGAACACTTTTACACTGTTGGTGGGAGTGTAAATTAGTTAATCCATTGTGGAAGACAGTGTGGAGATTCCTCAAGGACCTAGAAACAGTAACTCCATTTGACCCAGCAATCTCATTACTGGGTATATATCCAAAGGATTACAAATCGTTATATTATAAGGACACATGCACACGAATGTTCATTGCAGCACTGTTTACAATAGCAAAGACTTGGAACTGACTCAGATGCCCATCGATGATAGACTGGACAGGGAAAATGTGGCACATATACACCATGGAATACTATGTAGCCATCAAAAACCATGAGTTTGTGTCCTATGTAGGGACATGGATGAACCTGGAAACCATCATTCTCAGCAAACTGACATAGGAACAGAAAATCAAACATCCCATGTTCCCACTCATAGGCGGGCGTTAAACAATGAGAACACATGGACACAGGGAGGGGAGCATCAAACACTGGGGTCTGTGGCGGGGGGGGGAAAGGAGAGCGATAGCAGGGGGTGGGGAGTTGAGGAGGGATAACATGGGGAGAAATGCCAGATACAGGTGAAGGGGAGGAAGGCAGCAAACCACATTGCCATGTGTGTACCTATGCAACAATCTTACATGTTCTTCACATGTACCCCAAAACCTAAATGCAATAAAAAAAAATATCTAGGAAAAGAAAATATTGCCAAAAAGTGGTGGTATAGTGGGTTTCCTTAAGAACTGCTAACATTATTAAAATACATAAATTAACATGAATAAAACAAAGTAAGTCATACAGGGATCAATAATGAGAATATCTCATGAACCAAGGATTAACATTTAATCTAATTCTATGCAACTGAAGCCCACCAAAAATAAAACCAAAAACGTTACCACCCCTTTTAAAATCTGTCAGTGGCTCTCCATGACATTACCCCTCTCATGGGCTTTAAGCTGTGAGATCAAGCTATGATCTAAGAAAAGTGGGAAGGAATGGAGGGAGTGAGGAAGGGAAGAAAAAGGAAAGGAAGAAACTACAGCAACATTTTTTTTTTCCAACTTTTAGGTTCAGGGGTACAGGTACAGGTTTATCACATGGGTAAACTTGTGTCATGGGGGTTTGTTGTACAGATTACTTTGTCACCCAGGTACTAAGTCTAGTACCCAATGGTTATTTTTTCTGATTCTCTCCTTTTTACAACCTGCCACCCTCAAGTAGGTCATAGTGTGTGCTGTTCCCCAGTGAGCGATTCTTAGCTTAAGTCCAGCTCATCTGGCAGTGACCAGTCATTCTGGAAGTTAGGATCAAAAACAACGGCCCTGCTACCTCCCTCAACACTTACTTCCTTCTTCCTTCTTTTGGAAAACCCTAACTTTCACTGTCCAACATGGCAGCTGCTGGCTGCATGAGGCTACTTGATGAAAATGTAATAAAATGCAAGTTCAGTTTCTCAGTTACATTGGCCACACATCAGGCACCCAAGAGTTATGAGCGGCTGCTGTATCAGACAACACAGATGCAAAATATTCCACCCTCTTGGGAAGCTCTATGGCAAGCTTGTCCATCCCATGGCCCACGGGCTGCACGTGGCCTAGGATGGCTTTGAATGAGGCCCAACACAAATTTGTAAACTTTCTTAAAACACTAGGAGATTTTTTGGTAATTTTTTAAGCTCATCAGCTGTCATTAGCATCTGTGTATTTCACGTGTGGCCTCAGACAATTCTTCTTCTAATGTGGTTCAGGGAAGCTAAAAGATAGGACACCCCTGCTCCGTTGGCAATGCTATTCATGGCAAAACCTGAAATAACTTTTGCACCAAGATAATGCCTTAAACCTATCTCAGCTGAAAAGAAGGGGCACTTCTGTGTGTACACGAAAGAAGGGGCAGGACTTTGTCTACACACGCTGGAGAGTCAGGGGGTTGGCAGAGGGCATCACCGATGACCGCAGACATAGGGAGCCAGAGAGAGCTGAAGGGCCCCAATCCTTCCCGTGGCAAGTTCTGCAGCACTGCTCAAAAACTGACAGCTTCAGACAGGGACCCGAGGTGAACGGGGCCTCAGGTCAGCAGAATTCAGGAAATTGCAGTCCTTCACTCTAACTCCAGGTGAGGGTCCCTCAAAACTCTCACCTGGGAGGGTGGGCAAAAGTGTGTGTGTGAACCTCCCAGCCCTGACTTCCCTTCCCTCTCATCCCTTGTCCCTCCTTCCTCCACCAGCACCCATCTGCCCTGCCCTTCGAGGCTGCTTTGCTCTGAAGCAGCTCCTCTTCCTCTGGGGAAGATCAGAGGCTAGGCTGAGAGATGTCAAAGTGCTCACATGCACAGGGCCACAGGAAGTCACAGGGTGCAGCTGCCATTCTTTTTGAAGCACTAGGGGAGGGGGTGCGGTGAGGTCTTTCCCCCACCCCCACCCCCTGGGAGGCAGAAGGTAAATCCTCAGAAGCAGGTCACCGCAGGTGGGGCCTTGTGCTAACCAGCATTCACCTTGCCCATCTCCCATCACCCAGGACCAATAACCAGAGTATCACAGCAGAAAATGTCCTTAAAGTGGCTCATCCACAGCTGAGGAAACTGAGGCCCTGGGTGGGGAAGGAACCTGCACGAGATCACACCACCAGTGAGTGGCAGAATGGGGACAAAGCTACCCGCTTTCCTGGCTCCCACTCTTCCCACTGTGCAGGCTGGGGCTTCCAGGGAGAGCCCCAAGTCCTCATACCTGTGCCCAGTCACCCTGTACCTCCCTGACCAGTGAGCGATCCTCACCCCCTCTGCTCTCACAGGTCCTGGCACAAGGCAGTCCATGCCAGCAGGTGCCAGGCAGAGGAAGTGGCCTGGATGAGGGAGCTTGGCCTGGCAAGCAGCTGGGTTCAGCAGGTTCAGCCCTTTCCTGGTAACCAGCCTGTTTTTCAGCCCTGAGGAGCTGCCTGGAACATGGGCTCAGCTTGCCTGGGCCAGCTAGCTCATCCAGCACAGGATGAGGGAGGATCCAAGTGACCAGTGGGAGCTGACCATGGGGCAGGAGGGAGGAGAGGGCTGTCAGGGAGACCTGGGCCCCTCCTTGGGACTCTCATAGCACCTAGGCTCCGCTTATACAGCAGCTGCTTCCTCCAATGGGCCACGGGCCCTCAACAGCAGTGCTGGCGCTCATTCATCTTTGTGTACCCGGCACAGTATGAGGCACGTAGGAGGATGCCTCAGAAAACAATTGCTGAGCCAGAGAGCTTGGGGGGGCAGGGGGAGATCCCATCCAAAGCAGCTGGAGGGGGGCAGCCATCAAGAACACGGAACCTCCTAATCCCAATTTCATCACCTATAATGACATGAGCAAAGGTCTCTCCTGATCTTGTGGCTTAGAAGCAGCTCATGGCAAGAGGCTCTTGAGAGCTACTTTTATAGAGCACATGCCGCAGGCTGGGCAATCCACTCTCAGTCCTTCCTCAGGTCAACCCTGTAAGGTAGGCTCTATCACTGCCTCAGGGTTAAAACAGATTTGAAAAGTTGCCCAAAGGTGTGCTGCTTGTAAGAGGGGCAGTTGAGATTCAAACAGGAGTACACCGAGTATGCCGTGCAGCAGAGACTGTACTCTGACCCAGTCTCCATTCGTGTAACAAATCTGTGAGCATCAGCCATGTGTTGGGCACTGGATGCCACGAACAAAACCTGTCCCAGCGACCCAAGAGCTTTCACGCCAGTTAATGGAGGAGGCAGACAATTAAATAAACCAAACACACGACCCAATCACACAGTGCCACAATGAGATACATGCTATGAAGCAGAACAGAGTCAGGCAAGTGGGTAGGGCAGGGGTTGCCACACTTTTCCTGTGGAAGTAAATATTTGCTACTTGGCCGGCCAGCTTTGCAACGCGGCCTTTGTTACCATCACGCAACTCTGCCAAAGCAGCTGTGGACAGTATGTAAATAAACGGGCAGGGCTATGTTCTAATAAAACTTCATTAATGGACACTGAACATAGGATTTTGTAATTTTCCTGTGGTAAAAAAATGTTATTTTTTTCCTATTATGTATGAATATGAAAACCACGGCAGGGTACAGTGGCTCATGCCTGATATCTTAGCACTTTGGGAGGCCAAGGAGGGTGGACCACTTGAGGTCAAGAGTTTGAGACCACCTTAGCCAACATGGTAAAGCCCCCATCTCTGCTAAAAACACAAAAATTAGCCAGGCATGGCAGCGTCTGCCTGTAATCCAAGCTACTCGGGAGGATGAGGCTGGAGAATCACTTGAGCCTGGGAGGTAGAGGTTGCAGTGAGCCAAGATCACGCCACCGCACTCCAACCTGGGTGACAGAGCCAGACTGAAAACAAAAACAAAAACAAAAAACTACTCAGCTTGCAAGTTAGACAGATACACATGTTGGCCCAGGTTTGGCCACTATCACTTGCCAATTTCTGGGCTAGAGTGGCTGGGTGAGTACATGAGGATGCACTTTATAGACAGGATGGTTGAGGAAGGCCTTGCTGAGAAGGTGACATGTGACCAGAGACCTGAATGAGGTCAAGGAGAGCGCCCTGAGCACCTTGCAAAAGGAACAGCACATGCCAGGGTCCAGCCATGGACCCTGGAGAGGAGGGGGAGGTGGAGAAGCCAGCAAGGTTTCAGAAGTCAGCAAGAGCCAGGTCACGTGGGTCTCCTGCAAGGACCTTGGTCTCCATGTGACAGCAAGCTACAGATGTCTGGCATCTGCTAGCTTCATGACCTTGGGTAAGTTATTCAACCTAAGCCTCATTTTCTCATTAAAAATGGAAAGAATAATGGTATCTGTCTCAGTGGGTATTGTAGAACAAAGTGAGTGTCGTACACTAAATGAATGTCAGCTGCCAATGTTACCATCAACTCAGAGTCCAGCTGGATGAGAGGGCGCAGGGAGGGGTGGCCATGACTTTTGTCCAACTCACCCACAATGTCCACCACATCTGGCCTGATGAGCGGCTCTCCACCCGTGAGCCGGATCTTGTCGACGCCTTCCTTCACAAAGAGCCGGGCGAGGGTCAGGATCTCCTCTGTGGTCAGCAGGTTGGCCTTGGGGGTGAGCTGGACTCCCTCCTCGGGCATGCAGTACTGACCTGGATGAATGGGGATGTGGAGGGGGGAAACGGGGATGTGGAGGGAGGAAACAGGCATTGCCAGCAGCCCTGCAATAGCCCCACCTCCGCAACAGGCCAAAGTCTTTCCAAGCCCATCTGGACGTCAGCGGAGACCTCACTAAACCTGAGTTGGAAAAACCCCAGGCCAGCATCTCCCCAGGCCTTGCCTTTCTCATTTCTGAAAGGTCAACACCTTTCCCCATGCCCACCACACACAATCTGGACATAAAATCCAGGAGAAGAGGGGGGCAGGGCAGGAGAGGAGGGGGCAGGGCAGGAGAGGAGTGGGGCAGGAGAGGAGGGGAGCGGGGCAGGAGAGGAGGGGCAAGAAAGATGAACTTTGGAAGTCCCTCCAGCACTCCTTGGAGGGATTATGAAATGAGGCCTCTTTGTATCAGCCTGGCGCCAGCTGATTTGTCATGGGCCTGGAGCATCTCCAGGGTCAGCAGTGCTGGCCATGGGCATGGCTGACTACTTCACATGTTTATAATGTCCACCACCGCATCCCTGGCCATGTACTAGACTTTGGGAACTACAGGGAAATGGAGGAAAGAGCCCTGAAGAGTGAGAGGTCCTGGACCCAATCTAATTTTAAATCCAACTACGTTTTCAAATCTAATCCCAAGGAGGACACAGCTTCCACAATCATACAACTCAGTCTTGACCCCTATCTTGCCCCTAAAGCCCACCTGGCCTGGACCATGGGGTAGTGGGTGAGGAAGTTAGAAAGCAGAACTGGAGGATTCAGGAGGATTTCTGGGCACAGGGAAATTTCAGAGGCTGCTTCAGCAGGGGGACACCAGCCCAGAGAGGGCCCAGGAAGGTGACTCACATCTGAGGTTGCACTTCTCCGTGAGGGAGATCCGAAGGTAGCTGTGCTGCCGGCCGAAGCTGTCTGTGAGGATGGCAGAGAAGGGGGCTGCCTGCCCTCGCAGGAACTGCCTCCGCCTGGACAGCTCCTGCAAGGACAGGGCAGGGAGGAAGCATGGGCCCCTGCTACCAGGCTAGGGAGAGGCGCAAGGAGAACCACCTGCCCCCTCCATCACTCTGACATCTGTGCAGCACTTCTAACCCTTCCACATGTTTGGGCTCTGCAGTGTTGGGGAGGCTGTGATTGTCCCTCTCATGGAGAAATGAGAATGACGGAAAAGACCCATCTATTAAGTACTCAGCTGGGGGCGGGGTATGATCTCTGCTGGGAGAATTTCTGGCTGGGCAGCAAGGTGGAGGCAAGGGTGTGGGCGAATCTATTAGTCCTTATTCTTCACTCTAGCCAGTGCCAGAAAAAAGGATGATGCACCCATGGTCTCTGGCATCAATGGGAGGAAACTGCTAAAGCCTGCAAACAAGGTCCAAACCCGTCCTGCAGAGAGAAAGGAGGGAACCGGCTTCACCCTTTCCCATGTCCAAGTCTGGTCCGTCTCCCTGTGCTGTATCAGTCTTTTGGAGAGTTCAACCTGGATCCTGACAGACGCTGATGAGATAATTGCTCTGAGGAAGTAACATTTACCAAACATCTTAAAGTTTCCAAAGAATGTTCTGTTCCATTCCCACACCCACTACAAGGGATTATTATAACTAAGACTTGGAAGGGGTCCAATACCACCCTTGGCAGAACCAGGATTCAAATCCAGGTCTTCTGATTCCAGGTTCTAAATTCTTCCCTTCTATTACAGAGAGAGTCCAAGAAGATAGGGAAGATGACAATGAGAAGACAGGGAATTTGACAATGAGAAGACAGGGAGGATGACAGTGAGGGTGGGTAGAAGTCACTTCTTTAGAATGTTTTGGACAAAAAAATCATGACCCTGGCAGTCATGCACGAGATCCACAGAGAAGGCTCAGAAATGGGAGGACCAGAACCCCTGGTTTCTGGGACAGGGATGATCTGGCACACTGGGACGGTCCCTTAGTTTCTCCAGGCCTGTTTTTCCAGGAGCAAAGACAGGGGCTTGGTGGTGGTATCAGATGGTGGGAGGTGAACGCCTAAAATTATGATGGAGGGAAGAAGGCCTCAGGTCCTCCAGAGGTCTAGCGCAACTATGCCTATATTAGGAGGAAGAAGCATTTGCTTCAGTAAGTTTCTCGGCTCCAGCTGCACATTAGAACCATCTGGAGAACTTTAAAAAAAGACTCCACTGGGCCGGGCGCGGTGGCTCAAGCCTGTAATCCCAGCACTTTGGGAGGCCGAGGCGGGTGGATCGCGAGGTCAAGAGATCAAGACCATCCTGGT
>NW_016107766.1:1342814-1364550 GCF_001604975.1 Cebus imitator | reverse complement strand
AACAAGAGCGAAACTCCGTCTCAAAAAAAAAAAAAAAAAAAAAAAAAGACTCCACTGGAGACCAACTAAATCTGCATCTCTGAAGCTGTTACGTTTTCAATCTCTCCAGGTAATTGTCATCGGCAGCCCTTGACTGGGTCAAGAGCTACCAAGTTGTTCAAAGACAAGAGACATGAGTGTGTGAGGCTGCTCTGATTTTCTGGGCCCATAAACCATCCTCACTCTACCCACCCCAAGAGAATTTCCCACCTCCTCTGAGAAAGCCTGCTCAACGTCCTGTGGGGAGTAACCAGCAGTCCCTTCTCTAACTGCAGTCTGCTAGAATCACACCAGTCACTTCCTCCCTCCCTGTGGTATGATGGAGAAAACTCAAACTCACCCCACTGCCTTTCCACAGACAGCCTCGGGGTGGGGTGGGGTGGGGTAGGGTGGGGGGGCACTCCATAGTCAAGAATCCCATCAGCCACTATAGTCTAGATGAGATACTTGGGAATCTGGGTATATTACAGTGCTGCGCCTTCTTTTTCATCAATAGCTATTTGCAAGTCAGTTATGTTAGTCACCTCTTCACTTGTCAAGACACCGCCCCCCCTCAATCTAGCCTTAACATGTTGTGGGGATGGGGTGGCTGGGTTGGGGAGGAGTCAAAGTGAATCAAGGAACTGGGAGGTGAGAGGACCAAGGAGAATGATTCAGCAGAAACACAGGAGCAAGCACCATGATGGAGCAATCAAGAATGGAATTAGGGGCTGGGCGCTGGTGGTTCACGCCTATAATCCCAGCACTTTGGGAGGCTAGGGTGGGCAGAGCACTTGAGGCTAGGAGTTTGAGACCAGCCTTGGCAACATAGTAAAACCCTGTCTCTACTAAAAAATACAAAAATTAGGCTGGTGGTACGTGTCTGTAATCCCAGCTACTGGGGAGACTGGGGCAAGAGAATTGCCTGAACCCGGAAGGCAGATGTGGCAGTAAACTGAGATCGCACCACTGCACTCCAGCCTGGGTGACTGAGCAAGACTCTGCCTCAAAAAAAAAAAAAAAAGGAATTTTGTTCAGCTGATCAGATTTCACTTCTGAGAACTTTTGTGACCTTATCTAGACTTATGCAGACTGCACCACTGGTTCTGAACCCAGCCTCCTCAACACATACTCACACTCTGCCAGCCATGCAAACTCGTCACTTAGATATTAACAAGCCTCATCCCTGCATCTTTTCTCTCCTCTAACACTGCATGCCCTACTTTCATTCTTCTACCTTTTTCCTTGTCCCTTAAATCTCCTGGAGAAAAAAAAATAATCAGCACCAGTCAAAGGAGCCAGAGAGAATTATAAGACACAACAGACAGCAACCCTGCTTGCTCAGGAAGGGCTGGGACATGTCAGAAGTAGCAGGAGGCCTTAAATGGATCATATTCCCAGGGTCTCAGCCTGGCCCAGGCTGTTTCTTCTCCATGAGAAGTCATCCTGCCTGATTCAGTATCCCCGGTGTCTAGCACAGGATGTTGGTAAGTTTTGAATCACATGAAAGTCCTGTCCCTAATATAAACAGAAAGGTTGTATATGCAAAACTCAGTTACACGGGGTAATAATTTCCAGGCTGGTCTCTACTGTCATAATGGTTTAACCTGGTACAGTGGTGGTTCGAAACTCTGGCAGCACATCAAAATCACTCAAGGAGCTTCAAGAAGGACTGATGACAGAGCCCCATCCCAAAGATTCTAGCTCAACCCAGTGCCTCAGCTGTGTAGCTAGGGCTGAGAACCATTGGCATAGTGACACCAAGTGCCAGGTGCTATTTGAATCCAGGGCTGCTTGTTGTGGTTCTGAGCACAGGATTTGGAGTAGGTGAGTCTGTATCACAAGCCTGGCTCTAGCTGTTGAGAAAGTCACCTAAGTTCTCTAAACCTGAGTTTCCTCATTTACGCAGTAGAAATAAT
Organism: Cebus imitator; assembly: GCF_001604975.1. Taxonomy (NCBI): domain Eukaryota; kingdom Metazoa; phylum Chordata; class Mammalia; order Primates; family Cebidae; genus Cebus; species Cebus imitator. The sequence continues at coordinate 1,362,613 of NW_016107766.1, read as the reverse complement.
AATCCAACCTAACTCTATTGGAGGAGTTTCTGGCACATGGGAGGTTTTCAATCAGTGATCCATTGAACACTATTGTGTGCTGTGATCAGTTTTTCTAGTGTGTCAGCTGCCCTTGCCTTTCAAGACCCTGGCCTTCCAACCCGACTAACAGCAGATGGCCAGAGGCAGGGTTTCAAAGCTGCTGCCACACCACCCAGGTAAATGGGGTCTGAGCATCCCCAAGGACCACCAATATTAGTTCCAATAAGCAAGCACTAGGCAGCCTGCCAGATGCTACTGGTCATCTCATGCCTACCCAGTGCAGACTGGGGTGAAGGGAGTGGGGAGGGGAACCCTGCGCTCAAGGTGCCTTCCTCTGCTAGTCACTGATCTTGAACATCTGATTTGACTGCTAAAGGCTAGCCCTCAAATAGCTCCAAAGTCTAAACAGAGCAGCAGGATTATTCAGGAGAAAAAAGGCGCATTCCAAATTCAAGTATCAGTGGCCCTGATTTATCCTGCTATTGGGATGATATATACGAGGGGTCTCTTAAAATTAATCTCTTTTAAATGAGAGGACCCAGCAAAGAGCCTACCCTGATTCTCCTTTCCCACTCCCCTTATCCCCACCCTAAGTGTGAGGTCTCTATACCTATGGCTTCTGGCAAGGACAGTCACGTTTCACCGCAACATGGATTTTGAGGAGCTGGGCAGACTGGAAGTGAAGATGACCCCCTGAAAAGTCCCCTTTTCCTCCTTCCTCTCATTCCCCCTCACCAGGCCCTGCTGTACTTCCGCCTTCACCCACACCCACTTCCTTGAGCCTAACCTCCTAGCCAGCATTTGTTTTCTCTGGCCCCCTGAACAGCTGGGTGCCTTTGCCTTGCCCAGAGTCACCCTCCCTGCTTCCCGCCACCACAGGCAGCACACTTTGTTGTCACCCAACAAAGCCTGCATGGAGCCTCAGAGGGAGGAAGAGGGGTGCAGTGCTCCCAGGCTGGGCTGATCCCTGCAAACATTGTCTGGGCCACCCCAGACACAGGCTGGCAGGTTGCTGTGTCTCCCCCACCCACCTCCCCATTGACCCATCCACCACCCCTTTCCACATATAGAAGCTACCTGACCTGTTCTTGGACTCAGCTCACGGCGCCCCTTTCCACAGTCCTCACACCCAGCTCCCACTCACACCTCACTTCTCTCCCTCACACCCTCACCCTGTCACACAATGCCCAGTGGCTCTCCATCCTAGCTCTCCAAGAACCTCCCATCCCAAAGCAGACTACCAGCTGCAAGAAGGGAAGGAAGGCCAGGGGTTCAAAATGGCCCCACCCCAACTGGCAAGCTCTGCAGATGAGCTGAACATATCTCCAGACTCACCTCCCCTTAAGAGTCTCTTCAAGACATATTTCTGTGCCCTCTCCCATCTTATGATGGGCTGGCCCAGCCCTCTCACTTGATAAACACAAAGCAAAGGGAAGTGACAGCCCCAGGAGCCAGGTGAAATTTGAGGTGAAATTGGTACATGAAAACATGGTACTCCTGTCCAGTTTAGTCTACTACGCCGTGTGACTCCTCACTAGTTGAGGTTCAAGCGGCTACAATTACTGGCTGAATCCACTGCCTGCACAACCCTGTGTTAAGCGTGGTGGGGAAATACCTAGAAAGGCGGAGGTGCGCCCAGCCCTCGGGAACTCCCGGTCTGCTGAAGATCACCCTAATGAGATGTCCAGGATTCAATGTGAGTTGACAGAATAGCTATCAAGCAAGTCCAGATGGGAGGGGCCTCACAGGACACAGCATGTGCCAGTGGCAGCATGGATAATAGTAATTACCACAAACGTTTACATAACGCAGCACCTACATGGGCTAAGCTTTGTTCCAAGAATATATGTTAACATATGTTAACTCTTTTAATCCCCGTGACACCCTATGAAGTAGACGCTTTTCCCACTTCGTGCATGAGAAAACAGACACTGAGAGGTAAGGGGACTTGCTGAATCCCCTAATAAAGGATGGGGCTGCCCCAGGGTCTATGCTCTCCCTTCTGCCTCATTACCCCTCCCTTCACAGTATAAAGGGATGGATAAGAGTAGGCTCTCTCCCTGGCCTCCACAAAGGAAGGATAAAAGAGTACAGGCTTTAGAGTTGAGTTCCCACCCTCTGCTTTACAGCTCTGTGACTGGAGGAAAGTTAACCTCCATTAGTCCCCTCACCTGAAGGTACAAACTCTATTGACTTCACATGGCTTAGTGAGAACTAAATGCTTCCACATGAGTCACTCAGCACACAGGTTATCTCATCAAAGACCAGTACCAAATAAAACGGCCGGTGGGGGGGGGAAGGGAGATGGGGGGCTAAGGCCAGTTCAAGAAACTTCCTTTTTCTTGAATTCTTTAAAGATCTCTCAGCCATCTTTGCTTATCTTTTCTTCAATGAAGTTATGAGTTGGAGGATACTAAAAAAAAGTCTTCACTTCCCAACCACAAGCCTACTTATCTGAGGATCCCAGAGGGGGTTAGATTTGAGGAAAGCAAATTTGGCAGAAGTCATTGAGCAATATGGGGGAGGAGGGAGCAGTGATTTTACAAATCCCAGCACAGGAAGGCAGTTTTTTCCCCATCTCCCAGGACAGGAAGCCTATTGCTGGGAGATGGGGAAAAAACTGACTAGACAGGTACAGAAAAGAGGTTTCACTAAATGAAAAGAGGTGCTGTCCCCCTCAAATTATTCCCTAACCACCTGAGCAGAACAACAAAAACCTAAAACTTTTTATGACTTGAAATACTCTGAGGGGTGCTATCAAGGACTGAGGGATCCTGCCCCAAACCCTAAAGACATACAGGAATTAATTTCCCACCTGGAACAGGCCACCTCCTGCTCTGTTCCGCTCTACGATAAGGCTGAACCCTCCCCAAGGTTAATAAAAACGAGACAAGGAGTGTCAGCAAAGGATGGGTTACAGAGCCATGGGACTACAGCTACATCTCACCGTTGGTGGCACCGAGGTGACATGTTTAGTCAGTCACATTAGGAAGCAGGTGTCACAGGGACACCTGATCGGAGCTCTGGGGATAAGGAGGGAAAATGTTTAAGAAAGAGGATGGGTGCAAGGCAGGGCTGAAGGGTACTAAGAAGACACCTCACTGGCCCCGAAGTCCCAGTCCTCTGCTTACCCCAATTTCTGGCCAAGCTCAGAGCTGGAAGGAGGGTGGCGTGGCTAGGGGGCAGGGAGGTTCTGAAGCGGGACTCCCAGGAGCCTCTCCCGCTGGGCTAACAGGCGAGACAGGGTGGTCCATCTGGAGAACATAGCTCCACTGAGGAGTGCGAAGGGGTCCCTCCCAGAAGCCGTCACGCAGATGGGCCGGGAGCTACGCGGGGAAAAGGGCAGCGTGTCCGGGCCACCCCCGCCTCGGGAAGCTGTGGGCGCTGGCGGGGTGGGCTCACCTCCGAGGCAGCTTGCGCGGACTCCCTGGGGCGGGGCTGCGTCACCGGAGCCCCTGAGCTGCAGCTCCGAGCGCTGGACCCCAGGAGCCACCGCAGCATCCGGGACAGCGGCCGCGCCGCCATGAAGCCTGATCCCTGCACAGCCGCGGCGGGCTTCGGGAGCACCAGGGCCTGGCACTCACCGCCCGGGTCATCCCGGCAGGGGCGGGGCCATCCCGGCAGCGGCGGGGCGGGGAGGGCGGGGAGAAGGCGGGGCCCGCGCAGCCAATAGGCGAGGACGCCATCTCGCGCGCCCTTCTGGGAACTGTAGTCCGCTCCCCGTGCCTACTTTCCCGGGCCGGGTTAGCGCTCTGGGGCAGAAGGGTAAATAAACTCAGGTGAGGAGCAGGATTCTTTTCCTTCCAGTTTTTCTGGGTGCTGTGGTCTCAGATTTAAGTCGTGGTGTGACAGTAGGCAGGGCAGGACTAGGGCCAAGCGAATGAGGCACTGCCTTGGGCACACAATTTAAGAGGATGCCAGAAAAACTCCAGTTATCAAGGTAAGCAATTTTTTAATGTTAATATTTCAAAAATCGTAATAAATTTAAAAGTCCATGAAATATCAACATTCTAAATAGAAAGAGCGATCCTACAACTTGCCTGACTCACCTCACTCAGTGCACCATAGTGCAAACTCTGGTTTTAAAACAGTCAGGTCTTTCAAGATACACTTCTCCAATTGTGCCGCAAAAGGATACCAACCATCTTGCCCTCTCCATGAAAAAAAAAAAAACAACAACATATATGAGAAGTCACAGAATGAGTGCATAATGAAATGAAATGCTTCTTATACACCAAGCACCATGCTAAATGTTATTTAAAACAATCCTGGAATGAATAGAATGTCCATTTTGCAACTGAGAATATTGAGGCTTAAAGAGACTGGGTAATTTTCTTGAAGTCACACAGCTGATAATGGGCTTCAAACCCAGGGCAATCTACCTTCTACAGTCAGTCAAGTCAACATTCAGTATGTGTTGGAAATGGTGAGGTGTGCCTCTTCCTCTCTCTAAATATAAAGCAGAGTTCTGTAGCCTATAAGATTTTGGATAACACACAATAACGAACTTATGTGCTAAGCGTCATTATGTTTAAACCAGCCTATCTGCTGTATCCAAAACCCTATCGCTGTGGAATTGCAAGAATAAAATACCGACTAGAAGATACATCTCCCAAGTGTATGCTTAAGAAGTGGAGATACAGCTCCCGATCTTGAAGAATTGACTGAATAGTAGGAGAGAGAAGAACACTGAATATAACTGACTTTTACAAATGCAGTGAGATTGTCATAAAAGCTGAGACAATTTTAGCCTTAGAATCAATGTGAGTTTCTCACAATGATACTCAAAATTCAGAAAATACATTGTGTGGGATAAAAGTGTATCTGGGGTATGTTTGAAACTGATGTGGCAAGTATGCCAGAAGTCTGTTTGCAAGACCAACTGAGGACTGTTCAATCTCTGTCCACTGCTAAGTTTAGATATGTCCAGAGTTATCAGGGAAACTGGGTTTGGGGGCAAGGAGGATAAAAACTTTTATTTTTGGTAGGTATAAGGTTTGAAGAGCCTTCTAGAGAGGACTCAACCTCAGGGAAGAAGCCAATCTGACATATGAACTTGATCCAAAAATGTCACCAGTTCCATGGAGCCTCTCTAGATTCCACCCTCTTCATACAAATTATATGTGATCATCCCTTCACTTGGGCTTTACTGTCATCTTTTATAGAACTTAGGTCTCCAAGGCAAGACCTAAGGCTTACTCAGTCCTGTTTGAAGGCTGAAATCCTCTCTGTGTCATCACACATCTACTTGGACTCCTCTAGTGCTGGGAAACTTTGTGGCTTCCTGATGTTTGTCTGCTCCACTTAAATGTCTCCCAGCCTATTAAAATTCTTACTCGTATTCAGCAAAAACATGCCCCTTTCTGTCAACATGTGGTGATTAAGTGTCATCAGAGCCAAGTCCTCTGCTAATGGCTGAGAATAAGGAAACACTTTCAAGGGCTCAAGCCTGCAGTAGGACTCTGATGTATCAAATCCATGGATTGATTTGGAGGGATCTGCAGACCTCTGAACTTGAATGCATGACACTGTATGGTTACTTTTTTTCCTAGGGAAAGGTGGCTTTTTATCACATGGTCAAAGAGGCTCATGACCGAGAAAGATGGAAAATACTGTACTAGAATCTCTCTTTTGTGATACCCTCCTGTTGACCCTAGTTTTAGCCCCCTGGGCATATACATCCCCTCTTTGAGACTTCAACCCAAGTACCCTCCTCATGATAAACAGCAGCAGTTATTGCCAACCCTTGTATACCATGTCATGGGAGCCACTGCACCATATTCTTTAATACAATTTGGTTTGTCTAGGTCCTGGTGGCAGACTGCATTTCTAAGACAGCTGCAACAATATTTCCTGTCTCGTATGTTCTAGAGTTGTGCTGTCCAATAGAAACTTCTGCAATGATGGAGATACTCCATGTCCTCACATAGCTATTGAACACGTGAAATGTGGCTAGTATGACTGAGAATTGGATTTTTATTACATTGTCATTAATTGAAGTATAAACAGGCATGTGTGGCTACTTTATTATTCAGCACTACAATAGAACTTTGCTTTCTCCAGAAGCGGTGGAATTAACTTTCCTCCCTTTGCATCTGGGTCAGTTTGTAACTTGTTTGTAACCAACAGTGTGAGAGCGATGCTGTGTGGCTTATGAGGCTAGGTTAGAACAATATGATGCAATTTCCACTTTACAATTTTACCTCTAGTGATCTGGTCTACAGCTGACAGGAAGATAAGTTTCTCTTCATTCCCCACCCATCCTCTCCTCACTTGACTTTCATCTCCCAACTCCTCCCCTCTGCACCCCCAAAAAAGATTCAGAATGTGAGTCCCAGCCGTATGTCCATTGTCTCTTCTAGTAAGAGCCTGAAGTGTCCAGTCATCTGAATACTCATTCAAACCCATCCTCTATTCTATCAGTAACTGTGGATGCTCCTTGCAATTTTAAGCATTTTAATTAAGCAATAAAAGTTTCAAAAAGTATTGTATTGACTATTCCTATCATTTCTCTTTTGGGGACCTTGTGCAGCATAGTTTTTGTCTCTCCAGGTCCTTCTGTAGCCTGTTCTGAGGACCAGGAGGTTGACTTCTACCAACTGCATTGATGGCACCACTCAGGTGCCCTGACCTCTGGTTTCAAGGAGGATCTTGCCAATAGGGAGCATGGCAGGAGATCAGAGAGCAGGAGTAGAGAGAAGTTGGGAGTATTTACTCTTCCGGATCCTTCCCCATTTTGCTCTGGCTACAGCTGTAGTTGGTGTCATCTGGCCCCTCTGCAATGATTCCACCTCCCACCGAGTCTAGTAACACCATATCTAACACTTGTTTCTTCACTTCAAACTGGGGTGGGATTGGCTATCTCCTGTTGATCATCGCTGGATGCCTCAACATTCCTGTTGCCCCCCTTAACCTTAGCCCACACCTCCAAAGTGGTCCCTTTATTAAAAAATCCCTTCAAAAATTTTAGCTGAGTATGCCATCTGTTTCTGGCTGTTTCCCTGACTGATACGGGATTCATGGACAAGCTACAGGCTGGTAACCAGTCTGAGGCCTGGGGGTTGGGGACCCCTGCTTTAGAGAATGAAGAGTTCCTGAGACAAACAGTTTGAGAAGTGCTACCTTAATACACACTCTTTCATCCTCTAGAGACCTAGAGACATCCTAACATTCTTTTAACTGCTGTGTCCACATCATCGTCCCCAAACCATTGAGAATAATATAGAATAAGCTCTTACCTAGCCCCCATTTCCCTGAGCTCTTGGAGTTGGCTCTATGTTTTCCTATGGAGTTGATAAGATTGGTTTGAGGATCCTCATCCTGAAGTTCACCAGGAGCCCTACACTGGGAATCAGCTCCATATTTCACATCCAACTTCTGCCGTAGGGTCCCTATCTACCAGTTTAGGCTCCTTATTAGCTAAAAAATAAAACTGGTCTGGCTGGGCATGGTGGCTCATGCCTGTAATCCCAGCACTTTGGGAGGCCGACGCGGGCAGATCACGAGGTCAGGAGATCAAAGCCATCCTGGCTAACATGGTGAAACCATGTCTGTACTAAAAATACAAAAATTTAGCCAAGCATGGTGGTGTGCACCTATAGTCTCAGCTACCTGGGAGGCTGAAGCAGGAGAATCACTTGAAACCCAGGAGGCAGAGGCTGCAGTGAGCCAAGACTGCGTCACTGTACTCCAGCCTAGGCAACAGAGCGAGACTGTCCCCAAAACAAAACAAAGAAAAAAACCTGATCTTCAGCTTTGTTGTGAGACTTGAGTCATGTAACAGCAAGCGCTGTTGTTTTGATACTGTTTGGGGGCAAGGAGGGCCTTACTCGTGTTACAGAAACCATCCTTTCTCACCTGAAAGAGATTACAGAGATTAGTTCATTTGGATGCACTGAGCCTACAGGAAAGCTCTTATTAGAATAAGGGATGGTGGGTTCATTATAAACCATGTACATAAGTCAGTTCAAATTAGTTTAACTGTTTTCCAAGAGTTAGGTAGCCAAGAGCAATAACGGCAAGTAGGGTAGGTATAAGTTAGGAAAAAATAAGGCACAGGGATTGCCAAGAAGGATGGACCCCAACTTTCAGGGAGTCCTGAGAGCCTTAGTGTGTGGGAGAAGAGGAGGGGCTCAGAGGACACTGAGAACTTGCTTCTGAGGTATTCCCAGGTCTTTTGTAGGCCAGGCCCTTCATCCCTGTTATGAAATCACCCTGGGCTGTTTTCTCCTACTGATCTTCTTGGTGTATGGTGGTTTTAAACAGGTCCATAAAATGTTAAATATTCCTCACTTTAAAAGGTGGAGCCTAGTTTCCCTCCCCTTAAATGTGGCTGAAGTTAGGAACTCTAGCAAATCAAATGTGGCAGAATTGATGGTGTTAAGCTTCTGAGGGTAGTCAGGGGAAGACCATGTGGCTTTCTCTTTGCTCCCTCTGGGAGAAGCCAGTGGCCATGTTGTGAGCAGTTCTCTGGAGATGCCCACATGATGATGACTGATCCCTCCTGCCAAGAGCCAGTTAGGAAGGAAGGCCTCCAGCCAATAGCCATGTATGTGAGCCATTCTGGACAAGGCTCCTCCAGCCCCAGTCATAGCTTCAAGTCTGCAGCTCCTGCTAAGATCTTCGCTGCAATCTTATGAGATATCCTGGACCAGAAAACACTCCCAGGCTCCTGACCCTTAGAAAGTGGGTAAAATAAACACTGGTTGTTTCAGCCATTACATTTTTGGGTAACTTGTTATGCAGCAATAGAACATTTAAAAGGTGTATGTGAATTCCTGCAGTGAATTGCTATTTAAACTATATTGCCTGTTACCATCACAGGAAAGAGATGCTGTTGGATGTCTGTATCTGTATTGGTGGCGTTCTGGGCCATTTGTTCTTCACAAGCCCCACACCCTTTCCTGGGATCCATTCTCCACCTGTCTTTTGCCCCCTGTCCTCTGCCCCAAGAGGGTGATCCCATGGACCTCCTTGCCTTCAGGCTTCTGTTTGGAGTTCATTCATGGAAGGCACTGGGAGGGGAGCAGAGGACAGTATGGGAATGTTGAGAAACACTAAGTTTACCCTGCCCCCATGGCTCCTCTATAGAGGATACCTTTTAGTTTGTAATTAGTGGTAGGCGGGTAACAGATGCCTACTTAGCATATTCTTGATTTATGAGTAAATGTGGAGCACCTGTGTATTAATAAGAATCACCTGTTTAAGAGCAAATACATACATGGATGAGAATCTGCTTGGGGCCTTCAGCCTGGAACGCTGTCAGCCTCTCAGCTCTCAAGATGTTGGTCCCCCAGATAGGTCCACTCTGTTGTTCTATCTGGGTGTCTGCCTCTCAATACCTTCAGCATCACCTGGGTGGGGGTCTCCTGACTGAGATGGTTCTCTGTATGGGAGAGAGATCTGGCCATGGGCATCTCCCACATGCCCAACTCTGCTTTCTTTTATACCAGCCTAGGGAAGCAAGAGATGACTTTACACCTGACTTTATTTTACTCACAAACTACAGAGTTAGGGTTCACTGTGTTAAGGCCCATACGTCTAGAAGAAAAGCAACTCACACGTGGTTCTACCTTTGAACTAGAAAATAACCTTTAATTCCTGTAAGACAATCAAATCCGCTAAACTCAGGACTGATTCCTCTACAAGCAAGATCAAGTTATACTGTCTGGATTATGCAGTGGCTGTTTGTTAAATTGAGTTTGGGTAATTATCGAGGCGGAGATATAAAACAAGCAGCATCAAAGGCTGACATTTTTAGAAAGGCCTCAGAAATCCTCTCGCTCAAGAGAACTGGCCCAGCTGAGAATGCCACCTGACATGTTCCCTCCTGGGGCAGTCAGGGCAGGGCAAGCCTCTGTGAGAAGGCAGACGATGACTTGGAAAGAGCTCTGGCTCTGCAGTGGGGTGATCTGACTGCCAGTCCTCACTGCCGCAAATTCCCTGCTTAACCTTGGGCCAATTACTTAACTTCTCTGGTTTCATCATAGGTCAGAGGGGAAACTGCCTGTCTCATGTACTTCAGAGGGTGGTGGTTGTGAAAAATCAATTAGAGAGGATTTTACTATTTTATGAAAATATAAGATGAAGCACAAAGAGGTGATTTAACCAGTCCCAGTGACGCTGGATGGGGGTGAAGCTGAGATCCAAAGGTGTTAAGCAGTTTAGCTCCCAAATCCATGCTGTGAAGCCCTATCCTCTGTGTCCTTGACCCTGATGACATCCCTGCAAACAGTCCTTTTAGTACATTCTGAGTGTCCCTTTGGCTCCTCTCTCTTTCCTGCTACAACTCTGTAGTATACTTATCTTCCATAATCTCATAATATTCAAATGGGGCAGAGGAACACTTAAACTAAGCTTGAGTTAAAAAGCTTTACATGTTGTAAAGTTCAATTTGTAAAGCCAAATTCTAAGTAGAGAAAGTCTATTATCATAAATGTAAAACATAACTTTCCCTTTTTTTTTTTTTTTTTTTTTTGAGGAGGCATCTTGCTTTTGCAACCCAGGCTGGAATGCAATGGCAAAGACTTTGGCTTACTGCAACCTCCACCTCCTGGGTTCAAGCAATTCTTCTGCCTCAGCCTCCCGAGTAGCTGGGATTAGAGGCACCCATCACCATACCCGGCTAATTTTTTGTATTTTTAGTAGAGATGGGGTTTCACCATGTTGGCCAGGCTGGTCTTGAATTCCTGATCTCAGGTGATTTGTCCACCTTGGCCTCCCAAAGTGCTGGGATTACAGATATAAGCCACTGCACCTGGACCTTTTTTGCTTTGAGACAGTTTCACCCTTGTTACACAGGCTGGAGTGCAATGGCACGATTTTGGCTCACTGCAACGTCTGCCTCCTGTGTTCAAGCGATTCTCCTGTCTCAGCCTCCTGGTGGCTCATGCCTGTAATCCCAGCACTTTGGGAGGTGTATCACCTGAGGTCAGGGGTTCAAGACCAGCCTGGCCAACATGATGAAACCCTATCTCTACTAAAAATACAATAATTAGTCAGGCATAGTGGTCCCTATCCCTTTCTAAAGAATGTTATAAAGTTGATGTGAATCAGAACGTAAGTCCAAAGTCTCTTTTCTGAAGGCTGAAGGGCCAGATAAATTTTGGAATTTAGGCATGTTTAGGTTTTGAAATGTCATACACTGTATGTACATGTAAAAGCGTATGAACACAGTACATAAGACAGGTCTAGGAAAGCCCCCAGTAACTAAATAATTTTTCTGAAGGAAAACATTCATACAAAGTAGGGTAATGATTATAAACAGTTCACGTCACACGGCCATGTTTTGTTGACAGATGAAGTATGGAAACATTTTCCAGTTTACTACAGAAGTAGTTGAATTTTGGAATTACACATAAGGGATTCTAGACTTGAGGTAACACAGAATTGGGCCAAGGTTAATCAGGATGAATTGTTTCATTAGTGAGACAATTATACACTTTTCTAGTTCTAGTGACCTCTCCAGGAAGGAGAACCACATTTTATAGCTTTGTTCCCTCCTCAGGGAGCCAAAGGCCAAAGAGATTGTTTCCCCCCTTGAAGTTTGGTAGATTGGAACAGTCTCTACTAGCCACATCAAGCCATGAGACACTTTAACCCTAAGAAAGTAATCAGGGATTCTGCTTTTGACATGGGTAGGTATGTCTTCTGTTTGCACCACCAGGCCTCCTCACCATCTTCTGTACCTTGCTCTAGCCTCAGAAGGCTGGCCTGCAGGAATGACCCTCCCCATCTGGTTCTGATAGGCCTGTCCAGTGGGGACCCCTGGAAGGAAACCAGAGAGAGGGGAAAGTGTGTGAGGGTATCAGGCTCTTGGCTGCTTCCCTGGGTGGCTGCCTTGGGATGGCTGTGTCCCTTAACTACAGTTATAGCTTCTGTGGGTGACCCTCCCCATGTGGTTCTCTCTCTGCTTCATACCTCCTGAGGCCTAGGAGTGGGACACCCTCCGCCAGTCCCAATACACACCCAAACCCACTCCCATACCACTAGCTCCAGAACACCACATTTTCTCTTGCGTTTTCCTTGGACCCAGCCTACGTCTTTATAAATATTACTTTATTAAATGCCCAACTTGAGTGTGGTCCTGAAAGGACATTGACAGGTACAAAAGCCAAGATCAATTAAAAAGTAGTAAGAGCTGTGCCTATGATTAAATTTACTTAAATACTGCTTCCAAGTGGTAATTTAGTAGTCAGTTAATGTGGAAATAGTATTTTATAAAACCATTTATTAAACAGTATTTTATAGAAAAATTATAAACTCAACTTACTGTGAATAAACATATTCCATGTATAGTCTGTTTTAAATCCCTTCTAGAACAAGGTCAGATATAGGCATGGTGTACAATGAGCCTAGGGGCTTGTTGCCATGACTCTAGAATAAACATCTGGGCCACCGAGGCTTGCCCTGCATCAACAGCTCCGAGTGCAAGAAAGTTGCATTGGACGAGGCTGTACTATCAGAGCATGGGGGTGATGTCCTACTTGTGAAGAGCACCCCCAGCAATTACACTGTATACTTGAGTGCCCCAAGAAAGATAAGACGTGCCTAGCCCAGGGGAGGAGTTCTGCAGCACATACATAGGTTACAGGAGTACAAAACTGATGGGGCCTGATGTGTAGAAGGCGAGGCGGTGGAAGGGATTGACTTCAGCTTTCAGAAGGTGTAAGCAGCTTTGTGGGCCAGGGAGCCCACAGACCTCTCAAGATGGAAGTGGAGCAGAGTCCAGTGGTTATGAGCACAGGCTCTGGAGCCAGGATGCCTGGGGTTAGATCCTGTCTCCAGCACTTACCAGCTGTGTGACCACAGCAAGTCATGTCCCCTTGTGCCTCAGTTTCTTCATAATTAGATGGACAATAGTATCAAGTTCCTATGGGTACATGAAGGTCAGATAAGTCAGTGTTGAGGCTTAGAGCTACGCCTGGCATATTGGAATGCTTAGTACTGTCACCTACTGCTATGGTGGGAGTGTTTGTGTTCCCCAGATTTCACACGTTGAAATGAAATCCCCAGTTCGGTGGTAGAGGAGAGGCAGCAGGGAAGAGATTGAGCATGCAGCCTCCTCTCTTATGAATGGGATTAGCACTTTATATAAAAGGATGGAGATGCCCTTTTGCTCTTCCACCATTTGTGCAACGAGGAAGAGGCTCTCAGACACCACATCTAGGTGTCTTGGGCTTGATCTTGGGCTTCTTAGCCTTCAGAATTGTGAACCATAAACTTCTACTGTTTATCAATTACCAATTCTAAGGGTTTTTTCAGTTTTTACATAGCAACCTGAATGGACCAAGGCCTTTACTGGAGCTGGCTGCTGACCTTGCTGCTGCATCCTGGCCACTGGATTCTTTCTGTATTCTCTAAGTAAGTACATCTGGGCCTGGCTTTTTTAGTCACTTTGTTCTACTTCTGACATGGGTCTGTCTGCTGTCAGCCTTTTGGGCTTTCATTAGCATTTCCGTTGGGCACCACCAGACCCCTTAATGACATCCCTGTAACACAGTCAGCACCTAGGGAGGGCCACGTGGCCTCTAGGCGAAAAGCTCCCTCCAATTTCATGCCTGTGAGTTATAAAAATGGACATTTCCTATGTGGGAATCAGAAACCAGAGAGAATATAAAAAGCAATAGAGACCTCAAATGAGCTAATCGAGAAGGTAAAAACTGTTCTCCATCTCTGAGGAGTCAAACAGCAGGAAGAGATAGCAATTTGTTTCTTTAAATAACATTTTGCACATTCCCATCTCATTTTGCTAGTTAATCAAGGATAATTTCCTAGAGCTACAGTTTGGCTTTCTTCATGAAGGCAGGCGGGGGTTTAGAAAGCAAGGAGCAGAACATGTAAGCCTAGGGAGAAGCTAGGAAAGACACACAGGCAACACCTGAGCAAAGGCTATGCGATAGCTCCTTGGAGAAAGATGAACAGGAGGAGGAGCTTCCATTGGAGCACTGAGGAAGGAGAGATGGATGAGGACCTTGAGCAGCGAGTGGTACCATCTCAGCCATGGGTGTTACAGTTTGACAGTAATTAAAATGTTTACTCCAACTCTAATCACAGATCTCAGGCCTGGTAAAACCTTCCATTCCACTTATAAAACAGTTTACAATCGCTTCCTCCTACATGTGTTTAATTCTCCTTTCTTGTTTCCCAGCATTTGAAACATGGTAAGTATGCATGCTTCTCCATGTGTTGTTACTAATGCAGAAGTTTTTTCTTTTTCAGACACAAAGAGGGCTCTCAGAAATGTGTGAGGAGACTGGTGATCAGGCAAGGATGTCAAAGGTGAGGTCAAGTGCAAGATCACAGGTGTGCAGTTGTTCAGCTGCCTTGTCAGTCAGCCACCATAGGGATCACTCTACCTAAAAGTCTACCCCTAGGCTGCCCAGCTCTCTCAGTTTTTCCTCTTCCACCTCCCCCAGGGTGTGTATTCAGAAGGTTCCTGGCTGAGATGTGTTCTCACAGTTCTGCCTCTGCATTACAAAAGGAGAAAGACCTTACAGTGCAGCTGGAGACTGTGCTCAGAAGATCCACAGTGCTACCAAGCTTCGGCTCAGTGTCTAGTACTGCCAGCCTCTTCCAGTGCCCTCTGTTTCATTCTTTCCCCAGTCACACCTTGTTTTTCTTCTACCCTTGACCTCTGGAGAAAGGCATGGGAGTGGGGAGGGAGCGGGGAGTAGTTCTTGCCTGTTGCTTCCATGCTCATTTCAGGACTGTGCTGCTGTATTTCTATACAATAACCATTTCCTGGCTGGGTCTAAGGTTCATTGGTCACCTTTAGGACAAATGTTTTCTTCCACTCCTGGTGCATGATGCACGATCAATCAATGTTGGGAAACAATGGTGGTACAGGTATTAGATTGGTGCAAAAGTAATTGCAGCTTTTTGTCACTTTCAATGGCAAGAACTGCTATTACTTCTGCACCAACCTAATGTATGCAAGAAAAGAAAGGTCAAGTCACTGGGTTCTTCATTTTAACAGAGTGTACAGAGTGCAGCTGCGGAAAAAAAAGAAACGTGACCTAGCAAGGCGCTGACTACATACCTTCTCACGCTTCAAAGGGTCAAAGGGTGGAGCCCCGTGATAAAATCTGCACCTCTCTCTTGCCCTTAATTATAGATCCCTTTTCAGGAAAAGAATGTGGAGCTGAGAAAAGTTCTCTATTGCTCAATCAGACCTCTCTGATTTCTGTGACAATCTCCTGTGAGCACACTGCCTTATCATCTATTCTATTATGCTAAAGTCTCTATCATGCCTGCCTTGAGTTACATTTTGAAAGATCCCCTGCGGTGACCTTAGCCCTGTGACTTGGTGAAGCAGTTAAGGGGTCCTGTGTGTGGCTGACACTATGCTGATTGATACCCTACCCCACACTTCCTGAGCTTTGCAGAGTTCAAGGAAGTTGCGCTGACAGCCCCATTGTGGGGGACTCCTCCCATCTGCACTGAGGGTGTTCTCAGAGCCACAGGAGCTTGCTGGGCAAACTGTGAGGGGGTGAGTGTTGTTGGAAGGGATGCTCCAGCCACAGCCCTCTATCAACAAGTCTTGGGAGTCTGCGAGTCTGTGCTCTGTGGGAACTATTCCGAGTCCTGGTTCACACGGTTTCCTGGGAACCCCAGAAGGACTGTGCCTCACTTGTTTGTGCACATGAGTCTTGCCCGTGAGTGCCCTGCTTTACTGCCTTTTCTTTCTTCCTCTTACCCTACACTTGTAATTTTGGGGTTCACTTCCCAATCAAATTAGCTGTACCCAAGTACTGGTCTAGGGTCTGCTTTTGGAGAAAATTTAAACTAAGATAGTTGGAAAGAAAGAAAAAGTCTACAGTGGCTCTCACCTCTTCTTAGCTTGAATTTACTCTCCAACTCACTGAAAGCTAGCTTCTGGCCCTGTCACCCTGCCAGTGATTTTGCCCAATCATACTTGACCTCTAGGTAGCAGTTGACCAACCACTGCCTCCTTGGAGCATACTTCTCTTTGCCCCCAGGACATTCTTTTCTCCTAGATTTCCCATTTCTATTAAGCTTTCTGCCAACCAAAGATGGGTTTTTCACTTCTCCCTTAAGTGTCCCATGTCCCCAAAAGCCCCAGTAGGGCCCTCTTCTATTCACACTCCCCACCCTCACTAAGCAGTCTCACCAACTTCAGCGACTTCAATGTAACAAATGCCAATGATACCCCAATCTTTCTTCCACCCAGGCTGTGAGCTCCCCCTTCTATGTTCAACTGCCTACTAGGTAGAAACCCATGGATCCTGGCCCAAACATGCCCCCTAGATGAAGTTTCTGTGGAAGAACACTTTTCCCCAAGAAATTTGGCAGGGAAGAATAGAAGAGAGGCAAGAAAATGAGGTGGTGAGGTTGAGAACAGCTTGGACTATTCCATAAAAACAGTAAGGGGACGGGCATGGTGGCTCATGCCTATAGTTCCAGCACTTTGGGAGGCTGAGGCGGGTGGATCACCTGAGGTCGGGAGTTGGAGACCAGTCTGGCCAGCATGGTAAAACCCCATCTCTACTAAAAATACAAAAGTTAGCTGGGCATGGTGGCAGGTGCTTGTAGTCCCAGCTACTCGGGAGGCCGAGGCATGCAAATTGCTTGAATCCAGGAGGCAAAGGTTGCAGTGAGCCTAGATCGCACCCCTCCACTTCAGCCTGGGTGACAGAGCAAGACTCTGTCTCAAAGCAAAAGAAAACAAAGAGAGGCAAGAAGGCAGAAAGGCAGAGACACATGAGAAGCCAAGTTTCTGGGAAAGGCTTTAAGGAAGGAGGAAGACAGGTTCAGATTCAGAAGTCCTTCAAGGTGTCAGGAAAGCAAGAGTTTTTGACAGATGACTCTCATTTCTTTCCTGAACTGGGAGGCAAGATCATTTGCTGTAGCAAAATGGAAGATTTGAGTATAGAGGTGAAATTCTGGAAGGGGGCATCAGTGAGGATGCAAGTATGCAAAGCTCAACAGAAACTGGCTTTCAAAAGCAGTGAGACTTATTGACTGGTATTCTGGAAAGTCTAAAGGCAGACCAGGGTGTGGGCACAGTTTGATCCAGAGGCTCAAGATATCAGGACTCTAGCTCCTGTGATTCTCTCGCCTTTGTTCTGAGTTCCAGCAGTCAGACATCACATCCATACTGCAACACCCAGAGAGTGTGTCTCCTTTGGGGTTCCAGAAGAGAGGGTAAGTGTATTTCTCAGAAGCCCTCATGATTGTCTCCTCTTGTCTCATCGGCCCTTCTGGGCAATGTTCTCGTCTGTGAGGCACCCATCAGGTGGCCACAGAAATGGAAGAGTTGATTCGCTGAAGCCCATCCGTGCCTATCCCTGGAGATGGAATGAGGTCAAGCCCACCCTAACAGCATGATTGAGAATGGGAGAGGTGCACTTCCTCGAGGGAAAATCTGGGTGCTACTGGGAAGAAAAGAGGAGAATGTATACTGGGAAGTCAACCAACAATCGTCCGTCCATAGTTTCTGAGGAAATGGTGGGAAGCAACTGGTGAAAGATTTCTTAAGGTGTGATAATGCTGAAATGGAGGCTCTGATGAGTGTGCAGGAGAGAAATTTGTAGTGGCTCCCACCCTCCTTGCTCTGATTGTTCCAGCAGCCTGAGTAGCGGGGGTGTAGGCGTGCAGAAGGTAAATGATTGGGTTTATCCAAAGTTGGAAGTTCGCCAGGTGTACATTGTTTAAGGAGAACTGGGCACAACGTGAGTGGTGGGTAATAGAATGCTTGAAATGATGGATGGGGGAAGAATGGAATTGGAAGAGAGTTGATAGATTGGGATAAAATGGACTCTGTTCAGGGACTGAACTTTCAGATGAACTCAGAAGGCTGGCTTGGGGGAAGGAAGAAAGCATGAGTGTATACGCAGAAGACGGCCAGTAAGATACTGCGAGCTAGGGAGCGTGTGAGTGAGAGACAATAAGTGAGAAAGGGTAAGATACTGCCATTTAACATTCAGAGGGAGTCAGTGATGGCAAGGGCTTCCTGGGTTCTATTTTCTAAATGAAGACATGACACATGTGTGGCAAGTTACAGTGGGCTTGATAGCAACACAACAGGTGTCTTCAAGCCTACATCAGCTTCACAAATGGGAGCCACATCCCCAATGACACCTGCCTGGGTGTTACTCCCCCAAATATCAGCCCTGCTGCGTTCTTTGGGGGAAAGAGCCACTGAAGCCCATCTGTTTACCTTCGAAATGGAGTCCTTATAACTCTGAGACCACATCTCACTTTTCCTCTAAGGGCTCTGTAAAAAGGTTTGTTTTTTTTTGTTGTTGTTATTTTGTCTTTTTCTTCCCAAATATGTGTCAGGCCACTTAGGTTCTTGGAACAGAAATGGAAACGGAAGATGCTAGCAACAGATGTGTGCTAACCACTTTTTATTATTTTTTGATACGATTCTTATTCCGGGTTAAAGAGATACACATAATTGAATGGGTCTAAATCTGGAGGTTTGCCAGGTAGACATTCTGTAAGGAGAAGGGCAATATCTTACCCGAGTTTTCTTTCTCACGCTCTCTCTAGCTGGCTGTCACGTGCATGCACTCATGCTTCCCTGCTTCCCCAAAGGCTGCCTTCTGAGTTCACGTGAACATTCAGTCCCTGAACCCCTCCATTCTATCGCGACCCACTGACTCCTTTCCAAATTCCCTTCTTCCTCCGTCCGTCACTTTAAGCTCTCTATTACCCTCAACTCAAATCATGCTCAGTAGTAGGATTTCTATAGAATGGGCAGGCAAAGAAGCCAAAGAAGGAATCTACAGGCCTAGGCTGAGTGGTTGGCTTGACTACTAACATACTCTGAATTGAATTCAGTGATCTAAATCAGCAGAGCCACAGTTTATGTATATGTGCAACGAGCGTAACAATCTCTATAGCAGGGAGTCAGCAAACCTTTTCTGTCAAGGCCTAGAGAGGAAGTATTTTAGGCTTGGCAAGCCATCTGGCCTCTGTTGCAACTGATTCTGTGGTTGGAGTGAGAAAGCAGCCAAAGACAATCCCTAACCAAATAAGCATGGCTGTGTTCCCATAAAACTGTACTTGCAAAAATAGATGGCAAGAAGGATTTGACCCCCCCTGAAGCAAGGGGCTGTGGGGAGGATCATGTAGCCTGTGTTCTTGCAGTCCTTTTGCCATAGTTCTGGCCACTAATGGGACTAATCCCCCCTGTGCACTAAGTTGACCTCTCACCTGTGTATTTGAGAGGACCAATAGATGTTTCAAAGGTGATAATACCAGTACATACAACAGATACGATGTTTTCATTGCTCATCTTCAGGCCCCCTCCACCTTCACATGATGTTAGTGGCCATGACCTATTCTGCCAAGTGGAAGGTGCTTAGCCTTGCTTCCACCTTCCACAGTTAGTCGCTTCCCTAGTGCTGCTGTGCACCACTGGGTGGTGGCATCCTGAACTGCCAAAAATCATACAAATTACACCATTTTCATAGCAAATGGAATTGAAAGTCTCTCTCATTTGTGTTGTTAACATCTAACAGAAAGCTACAAAAACGAAACATAAATGAGGTCAAATGTAATGAAGAAAGCCATTTAGGTTTGGGGTGGAATAGCAATAAGACTGATGTATTACTTAGGTGACATAATGCTAGATACTATGAATTGATAAGCTTTTATTGTCAGGCCACTAAAACTTGGTTTTTTCATTTACGTCATAGTTCCGTGCTCCTTGGGGTAAGAAAGAGAATCACTGCTCCATGCAACCATTCAAAGACCCAATCTTCTTCCATCACATGATTCTAACATCTTTTAGGAATTTGTCTCTTCCC